>NW_016108183.1:61943-64884 GCF_001604975.1 Cebus imitator | reverse complement strand
AAAAAAAAAAAAAAGAAATACATATGTTCTGGTGAGATATACTACAAGTTAATTTCAAAGTTGCTGTTACTTTGCAATTTTATTTTACTTTTTAGTTTTTCTTTGAGACTGAGACTTGCTGTGTGGCTCACGCTGGAGTGCAGTGATGCAGTCTCAGCTCACTGCAACTTCTGCCTCCTGAGTTCAAGCGATTCTCCTGCCTCAGCGTCCAGAGTAGCTGGGACTACATGCGTGCACCATCACGCCCGGCTAATTCTTGTACTTTTGGTAGAGACAGGGTTTCACCATGTTGGCCAGGCTTGTCTCAAACTCCTGACCTCAAGTGATCCACCTGCCTCAGCCTCCCAAAGTGCTGGGATTACAAAGCATGACCCCCCCCCCCATGCCTGGCCTTGCAATTTTATTTTAATAAATGTTTATTTTGAAATAATTTTATATTTACAGAAAAGTTGCAAATAACAGAGTGTCCATGTACCTTTCAACCAGTTTCCCTTAATGTTAACATATTATATAATTAAAGTACATTTGTCAAAATTAAGATATTAATATTGGTACATTACTATTAACTAAACTCCAGTCTTTATTCAGAGTTCACCAGATTTTCTACTAACGCTCTTTCTCTGTGTTCCAGGATTCCATCCAGAATATGACATAGCATTTAGGAAATTATATGTTAAGGGGGGAGAACCAACAAACTAGACATTAGAGAGAAGGCCCTTAAATTCCTAATGCACATTATTTATTAGACTTTGTAGTTTCTTTGTGAGTGTCTGTGGGAATGACAGTAGGGCAGTGCTATAATTTGAGTCTATCCCCACCAAAACTCCTGTTGAAATTTGATCCTCAATGTGGTGGTGTTGGGAGGTAGGGCCTAGTGTGAGATGTTTGGATCATGGGGTTAGATCCCTCAAGAATGGTTTGGTGCCATACTCGTAGTGAGTAAGTTCTCACTCTAGAGAGATTGAGTTAGTTTTAATGGGAATGGATTAGTTCCTGTGAGAATGAGTTGTTATAAAGCCAGGAGTCCTGTGGGTTTTGCCTCTTCACAAGTGTCTGCTTTCCCTTTGATGGTCGGCCTTGTTTTGACTCCGTACAAAGGCCCTCAGCAGAAGCCAAGCAGATGTTGGCTGGTCCATGCTTCTTGTACTTCCCCGGCTGTAGAACCCTGAGCTAATAAACGTTTCTTTAAATTACTCAGTCTCAGATATTCTGTTTTGGCAACACAAAACAAACTAAGTTAGAAAGGAAAGATGGTGGGAGGCTAGGAAGAGTAAGTTTTAATTTAAGGAGACATTTTTTTTCTTGAAAAAGGGTCTCACTCAGGTGATCCTCCCACCTCAACCTCCTGAATAGCTAGGACCACAGGCACACACCACCATGCCTAGCTAATTTTTGTATTTTCTGTAGAGATGGAGTTTTGCCATGTTGCCCAGGCTGGTCTCAAACTCCTGGGCTCAAGTGATCCATCCACCTCAGCCTCCCAAAGTGCTAGGGTTACAGGCATGAGCCACTGTGCCCAACTTAAGGAGACTTTTAAGGGAGTCAAATAGTTTTGGGTAGTTTCTTTGAAATAATTTGTTTTCATGAGGATCAGCATGATAGATAGGTTCAGGAAAATGTGTAAAGCAGTCACATAATAAGGAGGTACCATGATTATTCGAAGAAGTTTTAGATTAATAGGTAGGAAATCTGAGTTCTCACCTAAACTCTATCACTAACCAATTCTCTGGTTTGAACCACTTCACTGATTAGTGAATTTGAAAATTCCTACAGCACATTATTTATCAGATTTTGTAGTTTCTTTGTAAGTGTTCTCTGCCTGTTTTCTCTTCTATAAATGGATAGAGTTTTACTTTATTCATCTTAAGAAGTTTTTTAAGGAGCAGATGAGATATGAAATCTCCTTTGAGGAAAAGAGAACAAAGAGCTGGTCATATGCAGTGTATACTTAATAAAAATAAGAATGTGATTGTTTGGAAAACAATGTTTTGCTGATTCTCTATCAAGAACTATTCTCTAGGTTCATCTATGTGGTAAATGACAGGTGGGGTATTTTGCTCAAAGTGTACAAACTTTCAGTTATCAGTTCTGGGGACTTAATATACAGCATGGTAACTATAGTTAAAAGTAATATATACTTGAAATTTGCTAAGAAAGATCTTAAGTGTTCTCATTACAAAAACACATTAACTGGGGGGACGATCCAAGATGGCCGTTTAGGAACAGCTCAGGATTGTAGCTCCCAGTGAAAGCGCAGAGGGTGAGTGGACGCCGCGTTTTTATTGCCCACAGACCAGGAAATTCCCGGGCAGAGGTGCTCCACGGTCGCCAGCGCGGCTGTTTCGGCCAGCGCGGCTGTGCCGGCCGGCACCGCCGCTTTGCCCCGCGCGGCTGCTTTGTCGGCGCCCCGGAGCCGCGGTTCTCCGTACAAAAAAGCGCCACAAACCTCAGTGCCCTGTTTAAGCCAGCGCAGTTAGTGGCCGCAGGGGAAAACAAACAGATCCCGGCGCCTCTTCAACAGGTGACTGGAACACCAACTTAAAAAAGGCTCTGAGGCAGGGAGCCAGGCAATCAGGCTCCACTGGCCCCACCCCCACAAAAGAACAGCAACCAGAAACTCTGGATTGAGAGTTTCACAGCAAGCGCAGCTGAGACCTGAGACCGGAACGGTCCATCTCTGTGGGGGAGGGGCGTCCGCCATTACCGAGGCAGCCCGCCGTTGCCAAGGCAACCCGCCATTGCTGAGGCAGCCCGCCGTTGCCAAGGCAACCCGCCATTGCTGAGGCAGCCCGCCATTGCCAAGGCAACCCGCCACAGCAGAGACTCCGCCCCAACAGAGGCGGACCACCATCGCCAAAGCAGTTCTAACTACACCCATATAAACAGGACTGCAGGGAAGTTCACTCGGCAGCGGGGCGGAGCCCACAGCAGCTCAGCAAAG
>NW_016108183.1:10560-56798 GCF_001604975.1 Cebus imitator | reverse complement strand
CAGCAAATCACACTGCCACGTGTGTTCCTATGCAACAATTTTGCATGTTCTTCACATGTACCCCAAAACCTAAAATACAATAAAATAAATAAATGGGGAAAAAAAAAAGAAAAAAAAACACATTAACTGTATGCGGTGATGGATATGATAATTAGCTTGATTGTGGTAATCGTATTTCACAATGTATACATATATCAAAACATCAAATGACAAACCTTAAATATATCCGATTCTTCTTTGTCAATTACGTCTCAGTAAAGCTAGGTAAAAGGAGAAGTATTCTTAAAGTCCAAGGTTGATATTTTTAGTTTCACTCAAAATGTTTCTAGCTTTTCTTTGTTCTTTGTACTTCAGTGTCAAATTAGTTGTAACCTATGGAGGCTCAGATGTTTCTATGCCAAAAGTAAGGTATCAGATAAAAAAAAAGAAAAAAGAAAAGAAAACTTGGGCTATGTCTACCTGTCACCCAAGTAACTGACTAAGAAATACAAAATTAAGTCAACTAGATGTTATGACCATGTGCAACCAGACAGAGTTCTAGGTGACTTTTTCATTGTATTTACTAGATATTCTAGTTGTTTGGGTATCACAAGGGAAGTCTTAGAAGCAATTTTATATCAATTTTCATATTGTTGTACCAGTTGGATATTAACTCATCAAGGAGACTAGGCCACTAAGAATTACTACAGAAAATAGACTGCACCTCCCTGATTCCCTTACCAACATATGTTTGATGTTAGATATTTCAGGTTAATTGACAAATTCTTATTATAGAAAAACATTTGATTTTTCCTCTGTTTTTCTTTGTCTCATCTCTTCCTGAAATGTTAAAAATTAAACATTTTTTTCAGTTGCTTCAGAAGTATAAATGAAAATGCTGCCATCCTTACCAGTTGCCTGCTCACCAATAGTCCTGAAAGGTATAGTTGGTGTCTACGTTACAGTCCATAAGTGACAAAGAAAAAATTTCTGCTGATGATCCCCAGGTATGTGTTAATGAGCAGATTGATTTGGCTCAAATTTGAAAACTTTCATATATTAAGTAACTACTTATGTAGCATCTAATATTTATTAGGTATTAGGCATTAGAGTGCTGATGTACTTGAATCAGGGCTATTGAAATAACAATAATTATAATAATAATATGTGCCATGCACTTAGCTAAGTGTGCTTTATCTCATTTACTTCTCACAACAATCGTATGAGGCAGGGTGCTATTTTTATTCCCGTTTTACAGGATGAAATTAAATCTCAAAAAGGTTAAGTAACTCACTCAAGGTGATATGAAACTAAGATTTGAATCCAGATCACAACTAAAGTTCCTGGATTATTCATTTCACATATGAACTAAACTTGGCTTGTGGTGAATCAGTTGGTAGAGCTATTTCAAGTTAGGGTAGAAATTCATTCAACCTGTGAATCTAAGTTAATGTCCATGGTCCTGATGTGGTTTGTGTGTTTGCTTGTTATTTGGTTGTTACCGTGACAGAGTCTTGCTCTATTACCCAGGCTGGAGTACAGTGGCATGATCATAGCTTAGAGTAACCTCAAACTCCCGGCTTAAGTGATCTTCCTACCTCAGTCTCCTGAATATCTGGGGCTACAGGCATGTGCCACCATATCTGGCTAGTTTTTTAAATTTTTTGTAGAAATGGGATCTTGCTTTCTTGTCCAGGCTGGTCATGAACTTCTGGCCTCAAGTGATCTTCCTGCCTCAGCCCCTCAAAGTGCGAGGATTACATGCATGAGTCACTGTGCCTGGCTGGTCCTAATATTTCTGAACCAAACTGACTATTTTACCATTTTGTTTCTCATACTTGTAGTGCATGCTTTGACCCATTTTATAGATAAGCTGACCATTTGCTGAATTGTCTTGCTTGAGTCTCACGTGTCCCATTAGGAAACTGAGGCTCAGGAAAGCTAAGTGGCTTGCCGAAATTCATACAGCTTATAAATGGAGACTGCCACACTCCAGCACCCATGCCTTTAACTACTGTGATAACTACCTTGATCCCCCCGCCAAAAAAAAAAACCAGAATGAGATTCTATGTTGGAGCTAGTTTGTTAAATAAAGAATGATCTAAAGAATTTGTATCAATAAAATATATATCTTCTACTTTCTTTTCTTCTTTCATTCTTTTGACAAATACTTGTCAGATACCACCTTTTTGCCAAGCATTGTTATAGACACTGGGGACCATTTGTTAAAAAAAATAGAAAAGAATGGCAAAAAAAATCTCCGTCTTCACAGAACACACATTTGGGTAAGAGTAGAGGAGACAGGTAAAAGACAAGGTAAATAAGAAAAGTATATACTGTGGTACATTGTAATGTATACTACGTTAGGTCAAACAGAGAGTGAATGTATACAATGAGGATGGGAATGGAGTTTGCAATTATGGGATAGGGTGAACTCAAAGAGAAGGTGACATTTTAAGGGGCTGCGGAAGTGAGCTACATGGATATCTGGTATTCAAGTGTTCTAAGAAGAAAAAACAGCAAGTGCACAGGTCCTAAGGTAGAACAGTGCCTGATGTCAAGCAACGGCAAGGAGACCAGTGTGGTTGGAGAAGATAGAGCGAGGGAGATAAGGTCAGAGAGGAAACAGGGCCAGATGATGTAGGACTTTGAAGGTTGGTCATCGGTAGGATGTTGGTTTTAACTCTGAGGGACAAGGTGAACTGTTAGGGGATTTTGCACAAAAGAGTGTCATCTGATTGATTGTTTTAGTAGGATCGCCCTTGCTTTTCTGTTGAGAACAGGTTTAAGGTGGGCCAGAACAGAAGCAGAAACATCAGTTAGAAAATCATTGTAAATAATCCATGCAAGATAAGATGGTGACTTGGGCCACAGTGGCATAATGCACATGATGAGAAGATGTCAGATTTTCAATAAAATTTGAAGGTGGAGTTGACGGTTCTCAATAGGTCAGATGTGAGATATAGCTACAAGGTTTTGGATCTTAACAATAAGCAATAAAGATTTGCCACTTATTGAGATGAAAAAGATTATAGTAGGAGCAGGTTTAGGGGAGGAAGACCAGGAATAGAGTTTTAAACATGTTAAACTTATGATACCTAACTGACATATAAGTGTGAATTTCAAATAGGTAGTTGGAGTCATCACTGTATTGATGGTATATATAATTAAGACCCAGGAAGAGATCCTCTAAGGAATGAGTGTAGATAAAGAAGAGAGGAGGTACTAGGACTGAGCCCTGGTTACTCTAACATTTAGTGATTAGGAAGGTGAGGTGAAACCAGCAAAAACGACTGAGCAGAATGGTCATAGAGGTCAAGGACAAAGAAGTGAGTATAGCAGCCTAGAAAACAAGTGAAGAAAGTATTTCATGGAGGAGTGATAAGCAGTGAAAGAGCACTGATGGATCAATTAGGATGAGAACTGGAAAGTAATCTTTGGATTTTACAATACAGATGTTATTACTGACCTTAAAGGAGCAGTTCTGGAGGAGTGGTAGAAGTCACCATCTTATTAGAGCAGGTTCAAGAGAGTGTAGGAAGAAAAAAATGGGGGTGGGGCTGAGAGTATAGACAATCCTATTCTGAAGTTTTTCTACAAAGGGAAAAGAAAACATAGTTGTAGCTGGAGGGGGGGATGTAGAGTCAAGAAGAAGTTTTGACTTAAAGATGGGAGATATAACAATATGTTTTTACACTTATTAGAGAAGTTCCAGCAGAGAGAAATTTCTTAGTGCTCCCATCCCCTGGGTCTTTACTAGTTTGTGGCAGTTGTTTTGAGCTATGTGCAGTGATTCTCAAGCTTTGCTGCATATTGTAATTACTTTGGGAGCGTTGCTTTTTAAAATTGTAATGCCCAGACCATTAAATCATAATGCTGTGATTGAGGGCCCAGGAATACTGATGTGTGTGTGTGTGTGTGTGTGTGTGTGTGTGTGTGTGTGTGTGTATGTAAAAGTATTGATATTGACCAGGCCCTCTGCAAGATGATTCAGGGAGCACTAGAAAAGCCATCTTCCCACATCTAGCTTCTCTCTCATCTTCTAGATCCTAAGGGTATGGTGCTCTAAAGGAGGTAAAACAATATGCCATTATCAATCATTAACATCTTAGAGGAAATTGTTCCAGACCCTTGCTAGTGTGACAGTGTGACAGCTAGCTTGACATGGAGTTTGTCAGGGATAAGAGATGGCACAGATAATTTTTTCTTAGTTGGAAAGAACAATTCTGCATTTCTTGTTCCTTTGATTTCACATCATGATTATAGTTATTATTTTTGAGTCAGAAGTGCCCAGCAGGCTGCCTGCATGGCCTTTGCTTTTCACTTGTCATTGCAAGCAGAACACTGCATATGAGGTAGAGCAGTAGGCCATGCCCACTCAAACTACAGTGCATTCTCAGGCTTCAGAGTAGGGGGATGAGGCTTGAGGGCTCTTCCCTTTCTCTCTTCCTGCCGAGAGTATGAATGTACTATTAGGTACACAGTGTCTCCTGAGGAAACCATAAGCAAGGCCTGATGCACTGAGTGTCACCTAAGAAGTCTAAACCATGTGCTGTGGAAGCAAAGATGAGGGATCAATTAATTCTTACACAAATACTTCATTCACATATTAATTCAAGAAATATTTACTGAGCACCTGCTAGGTGTCAGGCACTGTTCTAGGTCCTTGAAATATATCAGTGACAGAACAATTCTTTGTAGAATTTATATTCTAATTAAGAAAGACAGAAAATAAGCAATAATAAGTGTGGTTGATTTAATTTTTGTTTCAGAATGTTCATCTTCCTTCTATCTATATGTATTGCTATGTGACCGTATAGTTTCTCTAACTGGAGACTGTGTATGTTATTACATATTATCCCATTAAGGTTGGTTTTGATCATAAGACTTGCTTTAGTCAATGGAATATTGGTAGAGGTGATATGTACAAAAGTTTAAAATGTGATTGTACATTTGGGCTTGCTTTTGTGTGCTTCTGCCATAAGCTTGAGAAAGATATGCCCCTGGTAGCCTGCTCATCCAAGGAAGATAAAAAACAAGTGGAGGAGGATTAGATACAAATAGCAGCTTGGAGCTAACTCTCAGTCAATCCAGAGATATGTGATTGAGAACAAATGATTGTTGTTCTAAGCCACTGAGAATTGTGATGGTATGTTAGTGCAAACTACTTTGGCAACACTTGGCTGATACCATAAGATAGATAGATAGATAGATAGATAGATAGATAGATAGATAGAGATATGAGATATTTATTGATGTATATATACATACATAGGTATGTTAGAAGATATTAAGTGCTAAGGAAAAAAATAAACATTAGAAGTGTGAGGCAGATTAAAAGTGTTAGAGTCAAGGAATGATTTGCAATATTAAATAGGGTGATTGGTGTGGCAGGAGAGGAGTGGGACGGGGGAAAGTTGTGGGGGATAAGGACAAGTATGCGATCAGATCATGCTAGGCCTTGCAGGCCACTGAGAGAACCTTAATAAGCTGTTTCTCCAAGAAAACTTATTTTCCACATCAAATATTTTAAGACCACTATCTGAGCTCTAAAAATGCTTATTACTACTGGGTTGGTTGTTATGTCTTTTAAGTACAATACCATATGAGTATGTACTGATATTCCCATTTATACTCAGGATGACATAGGATTTTATTAAACTTTTCTACCTTACATCTATATCTCCTTAAGAATCCTTGCTCTCAAGGGTAGCAGTATTGATAGAATCAGACAATCACTCAATTAGTCATTTGCTTTATTTCATATGACATACAAAACTGAAATGTACATATATTCTGGCCCAGCAAGTCTACTTCTATGTATTTATTTTGAGAGGAATGCTCTTCTATGCACAAAAGAGTAGTGTACCAGGATGTTCTTTATGGTCTTATTCACAAAAGAGGAAAAAAAGTAAGCTCATATTGGACCAACCCTTCTAAAGATAAAATATAAAATCTGGACAGAATTCTAAAAGTCACTCAATTAAGAGACTGGAAAACAACAGAAAGCATGCAGATTCCGGAGGAGAGTCACCACTTGGTCAAAGAGAATGGCAAAGGATTTAAGTCTTCTCTTTCACAGTTTCTTGCCTGGGGGTAGGCCCTAATCTGTGCCATAGAAGCAACTAATGCTCTGATAGAAAGCTGGCAGCTTTGTCTAGATTGAGTAGTGAAAAGATAGAGTTTGGGCCAACCAAAGCTGCTGGGAAGGGAGGAGGAATTATCAGAAAGGAAGGTGACAAAGAAGAGGAAGCACAAATTCTCTGAATAAATTCTTCCCAACTGTCTGCTCTCTGTTTGACCTCTGAACTTTATAAGTGCAGAGAAGACTCGAAGCAGCTCAGCTAAAGGTAAAATAATTGATCTGACATTAGATCAGTCAGTTTGCAGTTGCCAGCTAAAATAACAATATTAACATTCATCAGAGAAATATAATATTATCCAGAGTTTCCACAATACAATATTCATGAAGTCCAGGATGCTACCCAAAACTATGTGATATATGTATGAAACAGCAGGAGAATATGACACATTCTCAAGAGAAAAATATTCCTAAAGACCATCTCTGAAATGACTCATGTTGGAATTAGCAGACAATGATTTTTAAGCAGCTATTATAACTATGCTTAGTGAAGGAAATATGCTTACAATCAATGTAAAGATTGGGAATCTCAGCGATTCCCAAGAGAAATAGAAACCACAAAAAGGGACCAGGTAAAAATTCTAAACCTGAAAAATAAAATATCTAAAATTTTAAGAAATCTAAATTGGCTATAAAGTGTAGATGACGATGGAAGAGTCTATGAACTTGCAGATAGATCCATAGAAATTATCTAATTTGACAAAAAAAGTAGAGAAAGTAATATTCAGAGACAAATGGGACAATATCAAAGTTCTAACTCATATGTAATGTGAGTTCCAAAAGGAAAGGAGAGAGAAACTGAAGCAGGAAAAAAAAAAACAAAAACCTTTTTGAAGGAATAATGGCTGAAAAGGTCCCAAATTTGGTGAAAGACATGCATCTACAGATTCAGGAATCTCAGTGAACAAAATAAATACCATGAAAACCATGTCCAGTCAAACTGATGAAAACCAAAGATAAAGAGAAAATCTTGAACACAACCCAAGACAACCAGAGAAAATAATACGTTATATAGTGGAACAATGTTTCAGATAATCCAGAAATAATTGAGATGTTGGAATTAGAAGAAACTGCAGTACAAAAAATAATATAATGGAATACAGTGGAATAATATATTTCTGGGGGGAAAAATCCCTTAACCTAGATTTTTTATATCCAGAGAAATTATCCATCAAGAATGAAAGTAAAATAAAAATAGTTTTACATAGAAGAAAACAAATAGACATTTTCTCCAGCAGATCTGTACTTCAAGAAATGATAGAGTTATTCAGGTGATATATTTGAATGCATGTCCCCACCAAATCTCATATTGAATTGTAATCCTCAATGTTGCTGGTAAGGCCTGGTGGAAGGTGTTTGGATAATGGGGGCAGATCCCTCATGAATAGCTTGGGTCATCTCCTTCTTGATAAGTAAGATCTTGCTCTGAATTCACATGAGATCTGGTAATTTAAAAGTGTGTGGCATGGGCCGGGTGCGGTGGCTCAAGCCTGTAATCCCAGCACTTTGGGAGGCCGAGGTGGGTGGATCACGAGGTCAAGAGATCGAGACCATCCTGGTCAACATGGTGAAACCCCGTCTCTACTAAAAAAAAACTACAAAAAATTAGCTGGGCATGGTGGTGCGTGCTTGTAATCCCAGCTACTCAGGAGGCTGAGGCAGGAGAATTGCCTGAACCTAGGAGGCGGAGGTTGCGGTGAGCCGAGATCTCGCCATTGCACTCCAGCCTGGGTAACAAGAGCGAAACTCCGTCCCAAAAAAAAATAAAATAAAATAAAAGTGTGTGGCACTTACCTCCACCCACTGCCTCTCTCTTGCTCCTACTTTTGCCATGTGATGTGCCTATGACCCTTTTTGGCTTTTGGCATGATCGGAAGATTCCTGATGCCTCCCCAGAAGCAGCTGCCACTACACTTCCTGTATAGTGTGCAGAACCATGAGCCAATTAAACCTGTTTTTGTATAATTCACCTAGTCTCAGGTATTTATTTTTAGCCATGCAAGAATGGCCTAATACATCAGGCTAAAGGGAAAATTATATCAGATTGAAAACCAGAATCTTCAGAAATGAATGAAGGTTACCAGAAATGGTAGATATCTAGCAAATATAAAAATATTTTTCCTCTTAATTTCCTTGAAACACATATAACTGTTTAAAGCAAAGACTGTAGCATTGTTGTGTGAAATTTAACATGTATATAGATCTGATTTATGTAACAGCTATAACATATAGATGATAGTGGTATCCTTATAAGAAGAGAATAAAATATGCAGAGACATAAACACATTAGGGAAAAATGCTGTGTGGTGACAGAAGCAGAGATTGAAGTGCCGCAGCTGCAAGCAAAGGACCACCAAGGATTTCCAGCAAACCACCAGAAGTTAGGAAGAGGCAAGGGAGGATTCTCCCCTACAGGTTACAGAGGGAATGTGGCTCTAACTACATCTGGATTTTGGACTTCAAGCATCCAGAATTGTGAGACAATACACTTCTCTTTTTAAAGTCACCCATTTTGTAATATTTTGTTATGACAGCACTAGGAAATTCATGCAGATATTATACAAAGTCTGTTTTCTGATCATGGTGGAATTAAATTATAAATTAATAATGAGATATCTGGATAAACAAAAAATGTTTGGAAATTAAGTAACACATTTCTAAATAATCCATGGATCAAATCACAAGAAACATTAGAGAACATTTGAAACTGAGTGATAGTAAAAATGCAACCTATCAAAATTAATGAGATGTAGTTTAAGCTATACATTGAAGGAAATTAATAGCATTAAACAATTATAGTAGAGAAGAAGAAAGGTCCAAAATCAATAATATAAATTTCCACTCTAAGGAACCAGCAATAGAGAAAAATAATAAAACCAAAAATGTATTCTTCACAAAGATTAACAAATTCGATAAGCCCCTAGTAAGAATTATCAAGGAAAGAAATCAGAAAATATAAATCAACAATATCAGAAATGAAAGCAGGGTTACCATTAACAATCTGCAAACGCAAAAGTATATTATTAAGGGATTATTATGAAGAATGTTAAGTCAACAAATTTAATAATGTAGATGAAATAGAAAAATTACTTAAAAATACAACTCACCAATTATAAACAGCACCATACCTATTAAAGAAATTGAGTTTATTATCAAAAGCTTTTCCTGAATAAAAATTCTATGCCTGGATTGTTTCACTAATGAAGTCAGTCAAACATGTAATGAATAAACAATGCCAATCTTAACACAAATTTAGACAGAAATTAGAAAACAAGGAAACATGTTCCAGTTCATTTTTTGAGGACAGCATAATGCCAACACCAAGATCTGGTAAAGATATTAAAAGAAATGTATAGACTAGTGTCTCATGAGCACAAGTGCAAATCTCCCTAACACAGTATTAACAGATACAATCCTAGCAACATAGAAACAGTGTAATACAGTAGGATCAAGCAAGGTTTATCCTAGGAACTCAAGGTTTACATAACATTTGAAAATCAATCAATATAATTCACTATGTTAACAGTACAGAGGGAAAGATCATATAATCACATCCAAATATGCTGAAGAGTAATGACATAATCAGCACTTATGATTAAAATTCTAAACGAACTAGGAACAGGACACTTCCTCGATCTGCTAAAGGGTATCTATGAAAAATGGACATCTAACATCATACTTAATGATGAAATATTACATGTTTTGACCACTTTTAATCAACATTGTTTTGGAGGTTCTAGCCATTGCAATAAAGCAAGCAAACAAAATTAAAGGCATAAACATGAGAAAGGCACAATTTGCAGATGACATGATTGCTTACATAGAAAATCCTAAAGAATTTAAAATAACTACTGGAACTAATAAGTTAATTAACAAAATTACACAGTACAATGTTAGTATAACAAATCAATTGTATTTTTTATACTAGCAAATGATTGGAAAGTGACATTCAGAAATCAATTCCACTTGTAAAAGCTTAAGAAAACATAAACTACTTAGGAATAAATTTAACAAAAGATGTGCTAAGACGTCTAGACTGAAAAAGCTTGAAGCTTAATTAAGAAAAATTAAAGCTCTAAATAAAGGGATGGAAATGCTATGCTTGTATATTGAAAGATTCGTCTTAAGATGTTCATTTCCCCACACTGGTCTAGGGATTCAACCACATGCCAAACATAATCCCATCTGGTTCTTTCATAGAAATGTAAAAACAAATTCTAAAATCTATTTGGAAATACAAGGGACCTAGATAGTCAAAGCAATCTTAAAAAAAAAAAAATCTCAGGAATAGAAAACCAAATATCGTATGTTCTCACTTGTGAGTGGGAACTAAGCTGTGAGGATATGAAAGCGTAAGAATGATATAACAGACTTTGGGGACTCGAGGAGAGAGGTAGGAGAGGGATGATGGATAAAAGACTACATATTGGGTATAGTGTACACTGCTAGGGTAATGGGTGCACCTAAATCTAGAAAATCACCACCAAAGAACTTATCCATGTGACCAAAAACCACCTGTTCCCCCAAAACTATTGAAATTCAATTAAAATAAACTGCCTCTTTCAAATACCACTTTAACAAAATAAAGCCAATTTTCTTAACAGTAAAAACTTGCCAGAAAGATCAGAAAATTACTATACCTGACTTCAATGTTTATTATAAAACTACTGTAATCAAGACCATATATCACTGATAAAAGGACTGACAAAGCAAAGGAACAATGTAGAGTCTAGAAATAGACACACACTTATAGAGTCATCTGATTTTTGACAAAGATGCTAAAACAATTCAAAGAGAAAAGTAAAGACTTGTCAACAAATGATGCTGGAAAATTGGATATACAAATAGAAACTGAATCTTTACCTCAAACTACATATCTTAGTTCATTTGAGCTGCTATAACAAAATACCATAGACTAGTTAGCTTATAAACAACCAAATTTATTTCTTATAGTTCTGGAGGCTGGAAATTCCAGGATCAAGGCACTGTCAAATTTGGTGTCTGGTATGGCCCCACTGTCTGATTCATAGATGGCTGTCTTTTCACTGTGTCCTCACATGGTGGAAAAAGTGAACAATCTCCTTTAGGCCTCTTTTATAGGGAAACTAATCCTATTCATGAGGGTTCCATTCTCATGACCTTATTAGTTCCCAGTGGACCCTCCACCGAATACCATCACTAGGGGATTTTAATTTCAACATATTAATTTGGGGGAGAACATAAATATTCAGACCATAACACCATACAAAAAAATTAATTTGTATAGGATTACATACCTAATGATAAAACTTAAGCCATAAAAGTTCTAGAAAATACAGAAGCATATCTCTCTGAACTGAGAGTAGGAAAAAGTTTCTTAGAACACAGAAATAATCATATAATAAAAATTGATACATTAAACATCATCAAAATTAAAAACCATTTTTTATCAAAATACACCATTAAGAAAATGAATAGACAAGCCACATTCTAGTAGAAAGTATCACAAATCAGATAAATAACTGGTATTCAGAATATGTAAAGACAAATCACCTAATCAAAACAGGCAAAATTTTTAAACAGAATCTTCACAAAACATATGTGAATGAACCATAAGCACATGACTATACAGTCAACATCATTAGACATCAGAGAACTGCAAATTAAAATCATACTAGGATACCAGGACATACCCAGAAGAATAGCTAAAATTAAACAGACAACCCTGAGTGGTGGAAAGGATGCAGAGCAACTATAATTTGTATACATTTTTGCTGGGAGTTTAAAATGGTATAATAACTTTGGAAAAATGTCCAGCAGTTAGTTATAAATGTAAATATATAGCAGCCTTATTATCTAAAAACACTATTTCTAGGTATTTGCCCAAAATAGATAAAACATTTGTCCATACAAAAACTTACATATTCATGGAAACTTTATTCACAATATTTCCAAACTGGAAATAGCTCATGTGTTCATTAACACATGAATGGTAAAACACTGGTATAGACATACAATTAAATGCTACTTAGCAATAAAAAGGAATGAATTATTAATACATGCAACAGCATGGATGAATTTTAAAAATATTATGCAGAATGAAAGAATTCTTCCACAAAGGAGTATTATAAACTGTATGATTTCATTTATGTAAACTTCTAGAACAAACAAAATTAATCAATGGTAAAAAAAAAAAAAAAAAAAAAACAAACCATGGTTGCCTGAGACAGAGATAAGGGTGGGGGCTGACTGAAAAGGGGCATGAGAAACTTTCTGAAGTCATTATAATGTTTTATATCCTGAAAGGGGTTTTGGTTACACATTTGTATCTATTTGTCATAACTCACTGGTGGTTCAATTAAGATTTATGTATCTCATTTTATATAAATTTGACTTTAAAAGAATAAGTACCATGAACAAATTCTGAACTTTAGTTAATGATATGCACGCTGAAGCATTTCGGGAGGAGGGTATTACTGTCTGTAATTTACTTTGGCATGTATGCAAATAATAATATAGATTGATGAATGGATAGTGGGATAGAGAAATTAAGTTTGTGACAATGCGAAGTACAAGAAAATGTAAATTGTAGAATCTAGGTGTTGGGTATATTGACGTTAACTGTGAAAGTCTTTCGACTTTTCCGTATGTTTGAAAATGTTGGGGAAAAATGTTGGAGAAAATAATGATGCTTGTGATGATTCATACAGAAGTACCCATGATCTCCCCACGTCTCTTTCTGTGTCTCACTTCTCCATGCTCATTCATATTTAGTATCTGAATTTCCCCCTCCTGTTTTGCTTTCCACGTTATATCTTACCCCCCATATACACCCATGACTCCGATCACCATCACTAAGTTCATTTCAGACTGTCCTCTGATAAGGGATGTAGTCAGCTTGTTTGCCGAACCTTTTCAAGGGACCTGCTCCATCTGATGGAAACTTCCATTTCAAGTTCTAAAACCCTTCCCTGGCTCCCACTAAAAAGGATTGGCTTCTAGGCCCATCACTTTCAGAGATACAAGCTCACAGTACCAAGACAATTGCGTTGGACACACAAAAGTATCCATCCTGGCTTGCAGAGTTAAAGACGACCCCGTATGGGATTTCTGTCCTACCTTATATCCAGACTAAATATGCTGACTTTGGTTTATTGCAAAGATAATTTATATAGCTATTGGGACCCAGGTGTTGTTATGAACACCTTCCCAGACAAGTCATGATATGCTTATTTAGGAACCAAGATTAAGTCCAGTGGCCTTAGAGGAAGTCCAACTGGCTTGATCACTTGTTCTTATCCTAATTATGTCCCTGAGTGATGGTTGTAAGTGATCCTCAAAAGGAAATAGGTCTCCACAATGGCAGTATATCTAGTCCAGTGCTTCTCATTCCTGGCCACACATTAAAATTGCCCAGGCACTGATTTTTTAAAGGCTTCCCAAATGATTCTAGTGTGATGCCAAGGAAGGTAGATAATTCAGTCAGGATGCACTGGTATAGCCATACAAGTTGTGAAAATATTGACAGATACTTTCAAGTAAATTGGTAAATGCCCTGAGTCCCAAGTGCCATGAAACCTCATCTCCTCCAGCTCAGAACCCCTAGACTTTCCCATAATCAGTAACTAAAGAGTAAATATCTGGTCCTGAAGGGGTCCTCCAGCACAATGCTTCAGCAATTCGCCAGATTCCATTCTAATTAACCAGTACCCAGTACTGTACCCATTTTAAATATTTTGAATACCACTCCTGCAGCCAGTGTTGAGAACCACTAAAATAGTCAATTCAGACAAGCCTTTGAGCATTTTACCTGTTCCACACCAAATAACTAGTTTGACTACATTTCAGCTTCTGCCCATGCACATAACTAGGTTTGAGACCTTAAGAAAGTCATTTCCTGGCTCTGAATCCCACCTGAAAAATAACAGGATTGAACAAGGTCTTCTTTAAGGATGCTTCGAACTCTGAAGAATCACAGTACCATTACTATGATTCTATGAATCATGAATTCCGCAAAGCTAAAAAAGGCTCCAAGAGAGTGAGAGCAAAACGGATTAACTCCTGTACACAAACCCAAGCCAGCTAAAGAAAACCCACAGTGCATGTTAATTGTATGCTGCTCTTCGGAGAAGACAACATTCTTTCCTGAAGCTCCCCTCTCCCCTGCCTCACCTAGTTATAGGCTTGGAACTTGAAATGTGAAAATGAATCATCCTTTACTTGAGCAAAAGATGCAAATGTGATTAGAACTGAATTGAGCCTGTCCACTTTCAAAGTATGTTCTAGACATTTCCATTTACGGCTTCCATAATAGTGACTTCCACAGAGGAGTGACATACAGGAAAACATTATCTGTTTTACTTGTTTTGTTTGTATTTGCCATTGGTTTCATTATAGAGAAAAGGAGGAATCAGTTGGTTTTTATTGGCCCCTCCAGAAATTTAAACAGCTTCAAGCTGTCATCTCCCATTCTATGCCTCTCTTAGCCAAGTGTTTCCTTGATTTTATAGTCTCATCGCAATCTTCATTTCTATGGCTCTTCAAACACAGCTTGCTTTATCTGGATCTCTTAACTTTTCACTTGCTCTTTTTCAAGTGGTAACTGGAACTGTGTTTACAAGAGCCCACAGTGAGATGGTTAACTGGCAATTATGAGTTCATGCAGTCATTAATGGACAGTCTGAATTAGATCACTTGTCTATACTGACAAATAAACAATATAGTTTCCAAATCATTTCATTTTGTGTAGTTGGCATATAACTTATCATATATCTAATAACTCAGAAATATACATCTATAACACTGGTCTCACTTGTTGCCTCATGGCCGACACTGTTGTCTCTTAAAGTAGCAAGCTCAATTCAAATTGTACTGTGAAACTTTGATGAAAAACTCAGAGCCGCTACCTTCATCTCCATCCTAATTGCCCTATGCCAATACACTAAGTACTTCCCTATGCCTCGGTTCTGATTCCTCCCCATATCCCCAAACTAGATGCCAATAAACAAATATGAGATGATAAGATAACAATGCAAGGAGAGATATGATTTATTATACAGTCAGGGTAGGGAGGACAGAATTGGAATGGAAGGAAGGGCTTGTTCCACTTAACCAACCAAAGGCCTGGTTGGTCAGGGCTACTCCTCAGCAAACATTTGAGGAGCTGGCCAGATTGTTCTTTGACCCCTTTCCCTTTGCGTCATCCTTGGAGCCTACCATTTTCCCCATATAAAACTCCCTTTTTCACAGCATGTATCAGAAATTTTACCACTGTGCTTTGTGCAAAGACCACCAGGAGCTGAGTCACTTAAAATAGTATTAAAATCCAAATTCTTGAGCCCTAGCAAGACCAATTGATATAAAATAAAACTGAAAAACTATTGCTTTTTATGTTTTGCTCAATTAGCAAATGGAGCAATTGCCTTTTACTTTAGAGGGCTGCTTAGAGAGCATTTGCATATATGTAGTCTGTCATCATTTTCAATTCAATATATCTAAACTTAGTCTTCTTCCATTATAAATTGCTTCACGGCATCACCTCTTCCACGTATATCAGTGGCACCACCATACTCCCAGGATCCCAGAATCAAACCTCAGAGTCAACAGCAACAAACTAGGATGAATCCATTATTTGTTTCTATTTTTGTTGTTATTTGTGATTGGTCTTTTTTCCATGCATGTGTTAGGGGGTGGGGAGTGGGGCCATAGCAGATAAAAGCTTATTATCATTGCATAGACACTGTCACAGCACAATTTTTCATAGCACAGTCTCCTTATCAGGCATGTGCTCTTAGGAGAAATCTTGGAGTCTCCGGAAATTCTGTTACAAGATCCAAACATCTTATGAGGCACTAATTAGAGTAGGGCAGGGTCTCAACTACTCTTCCTCTGGGTCAGTTTCACTCAGATCCATGAAACTGCTCCTCCCATGTGGAGTCCCAGGGGCCACTCATTATCTAGCTGAAGTCTCTCTTTGTTGATGTCGAAGTGAGAAGCCATCCACTTCATTATCTAGCAAATGCCCTTCACGGCTACCAATCCAGTTTCCATTTATGGAGCACTGACTATGTACCAGGCACTATTTATTCTAAAGACATTACAAGGTTACATAGGCAGGCAGTGCAGTGTTGAAATTCAGACCCAGTCAGCGTGGTTGCAGAGTCCATGTTCTTAACCATTACATTCTGAACTGCTAACTGGTGACAGCCTACAGGATCTAGGCTGTCCATGAAGCTGAAAGCTATCTGCCCTCAAAGAATCATCAAAACCTCCTCTTTCTGTTACATCTGCCAAAATGGTGCAAGTCTGCTACTAGGAAGTTGGCAAAGCCCTTAAAAGGGCTCCTGCTGCTACATACATATGTAGTAAAAGAATAAAGAAACCCACGGTATAACAATTTCCTAATTTAAGATGAAATTAATCTTTGGAGTAGAAGGAGGGGTTGTGATCAGAGAGGCATATGGGGGCTCCAACTGCACTGGTAGTAATCAATTTTCTTAGTCTGGGTGGTGATTAAACAAATATATATATATATATATATATATATATATATATATATATATATACCGTTAGTATGTCTTTAATATTTCATAATAAACAATACCAAAGGACTCCTAGTGATCTCACTGTCTTAGACAGAGGGGAGTTCTCAGCCTCCCCTCTCTCTCCCCTAATATAGCAAGTATTGAGCTTGCTATTCTAGGGCCTGAAAAGTTAGAAGTAAGGATGCAAGATTCTTGCTCTTCTCTTGTCTCATAAAGAACAATCTTTAGATTTATAACTTTCACTTCCTCTTACCCATTCTACACCTATTTCAAAATCTGGCAATAAGAAGTTGTTTAATATCATGTATACTCATATCGTATAATACTAGAACTCCAGGTCAAATAAAAGGCAATGAAAAAATGGAATGAGGAGGGGTCTGTGGAGAGCTCAAGAGGTAGAGGGGAAACAATAAGATAGGGAAAAAGGGGAAGAGATCAGAAGAAAGAAAAAAGATGGGAGGAAGAAAAAAGATGCCGGGAAGAGAAGAGAGAAATAAAAGGAAGAAGAACACAAATAAGAGGGAAAGGAGGGCACAGAGCAGAGGTAGCCCCTGCTATGGTTTGAATTTCCCCTCTAAAACTCATGTTAAAATTTAATTGCCATTATGGAAGTATTAGGAGTTGGGGCCTTTAAGAGGTGATTAGATAATGAGGGTTCTGCCCCCATGAATGGATTAGTACTCTTACCACAGGAGTGGGTTCATTATCATAAGAGTGGGTTATTTATTGCAGGAGTAGACTTTTGATAAAAATACTAAGTTTTATTCCCTCTTCACACATTTGCTGCTTTTCTATCATGTTACACCATAGCACGAAGGCTCTCACCAGATGCTGGTGCCATGCTCTTGGATTTCCCAACCTTCTTTGCCATGAGCCAAATATATTTCTGTTCATTCTAAGTTACTCAGTCCATGGTAGCTGACTGTGCTGCTATTCTGTTATAGCAGCAGAAAACAAACTAAGACAGTCCCCACCCAGGAATCCTTGGAAGACCCTGGGCAAGGCTGATTGCCAGGAGGAGGTTAGGTGGGATATTACCAAATCACCTCATATAGGGAGAGCTCTCTCTTATTGAAAGATGGAGCTCTTCTCTCAGGAAGCAATTGCTCTTCCTCACAGGACACAAGGTGGCAGCAGCAGCAATAGCAGCTGCCTGGTGATGATGCTCTGGGCAGTCTCTGGGGCCCCAACAGCAGGCTGTGTGAAGCCCTCTGCTGGCTGGCACTGCCTAGTGGATTAGGGAGCTTTTGAGGCTAGCTTAGTGTTGAAAGGAATGGATCGGCCTCAGTGTGGCACACACTCTTTCCTGGGATCAGATAGGAACTTGTGCAATAGAGTAGTAGCCATTGCACAGGAACTTGTGCAATAGAGCAGTAGCCATCTACCCTGTCCAAACACAGATGGGATTTCAATTTTGCATCAAGACATCCACCTTCAGAAAAGGCTGATCCAGTTAGTCTCAGTCCCCTGGACCCTTTCTTCTGGGGATACTAAGCAAAACTTTCAGAGAACGCTATTTGATACAAGACTCTAGTTCTTCCTCTTCCTCTTCCTCTTCCTGAAGAGCTGCACATTATCCCCCCAGGGGCCTTTTTCTGGTCAAACACTCACCAGTCTTCATGGCTAGAAAAGATTTCAAAGATAATTTCTGTACAAAACTCCACTATTAAACTTCATTCCTGATGCCCCTCCAAAATGACAGCTTTTTAGTATCCCCTGGGGCTTCTCAGAAAGCCAGATACAAAGAGGCCATTTCTAGGTATTAAGACTCTCTGTACATATATATCTTAAATACCAAATACGTTACTTAGATTGTGTCATATTTGCAATGTTATGTGGAACAAAATCACACTTTTAATTTTAAAAAGACAATGCATTAATTTGTTTCAATCTTCTCACAAAGCATTAATGAGCAACATATTTTTTGACAGATTCAAATGTTCTGAATCTTTGCAGCTAAATAATGTCACAGGATTTTTGATATATCAGAGACCCTTTTGCCAGTTAGGGGTTTGGCTGATGACTGTGAGTCACTCATAATCTATAGGCTAATTCTAATTTAAATATTTCACCGCAGATGGCAATGTTCTACAATATAATTGTAGTAGTCACAAGATACTTGCCAAGTTAAAAAAAATTCACAGTGCAGGACAGGTAGTGGGTCTGATAATGAGACTGTAAAACAAAAATAAGATCATAAGCCCCCCAACTGAATGAACCACCTCCTCTTGTCCAAGGGAACCTCAGAGAAACCTGAAAAATGGAATTGCTGGCCATGACGGGAAGGAAGGTCTGACATAACTCACTATATCTTCTCCCTTTTGGAGGTTAGGCACAACTGACTAGCATTAACATTAAAATAGAGATAATAAAACTGACAAAACAGATTATTTGTGATAATAAGATACCAAATTCCAAGCTGACTATGGTATGGCATCATATGATAGATAGCAGGCTCTGAAGGAAATAAAAATATTTTATCCCAAAATGGATTTTTTTGATATAATTTACATAGTCCTGCAAAGCTGTGTTTTGTGGGACAATTTTGCATCTGTAGAGAATCTCCATTAGTGAAGCCAGGCGTGCCCTTTCTAGGCCTTTCCTTGATAGAGATGAGATTAACTAAATGTCTGACACTCTTTAAGTCCAAAAAGAAATATTTACCATCTATTCTCTCTGAAGGCTACTGCCTGCAAGGCTTCATCTACATGACAAGAACCTTGGCCTTCACAACTTCCCTTATATTAACTCAAGCATTTCTTTCTACTGACTTCAGGTCATTAGACAAAGCTTAGCTTTTCCAACAAATTGCCAATCAGAAAATATTTGATTCCACCTATAAATGTAGCTCCTCCTCCTCCAATGCTGGGCTTTGAGATATTATACCTTTTTGGGCTGAACCAACGTATACCTTACATGTATTGATTTATGTCTTGACTGTAACATCTATCTCCCTAAAATGTATAAAACTAAACTGTAACCCGACCACCTTGTGCTCACTTTCTCAAGACCTCTTGAAATTGTTCCCAGGGCCATGTTCCCTCATACTGGCTCAGAC
Source organism: Cebus imitator (assembly GCF_001604975.1). Lineage (NCBI taxonomy): Eukaryota > Metazoa > Chordata > Mammalia > Primates > Cebidae > Cebus > Cebus imitator. The sequence continues at coordinate 37,096 of NW_016108183.1, read as the reverse complement.
TAAACCTCTTTATATAATGTACAGCGTTTAGTTTTTCGTTAATAAGACAGAAGCTTAAAGGCATATGACAAATATCTTCTTTTTGTTGTGTCATTGCACTCTGCATATATAGAAACTCATCTGGTAATAACTTCAGAAGCTGAAAGTTAAAGACCTTAGTGAATAAGATGCCTAGGTCAAATTGTCTCCTTCCTTGTCTCCCACCTCTGTGGCTTTTGGGGAATTATTTATAAATATTTCTTAACAGTGGGCTCTCACAGATAAAATATCTCAAAGAAATATTGATTGGGAGCATTCTAGACCTTAGAAGAGAGAGATGTATTTTAGAGATTTAGTGCCCTTCAAATGGCATCATGATGTGCTTACTTACTCTTGAAACTCATCCTAGCTTTTGCTCCAATGACCCAGAGCTGAATTAGGGTGGCAGCATAAGAGGAGGACTGGTCCTTTTAATGATCTTTCTTTGAAATTAAGAAACATTTCAAACATGCTATTACAAATGACCATTCAATTTCACAGCTTAAAACAACCACGATTTCATTATGCTCATAGATTCCTCAGGTGAGGAATTTAGAAAGTACATGATGAAGAGAGCTGTCTCTGTTCCATGGTGTCTTTTGTCTCTACTGGGAAACTTGAAGGCTAGGGGTGAATTGATGACCAAGGTCTAAAATCATCTGAAGTCTCTTGTTCACTCTTACATCTGATGCCTGGGCTGGGAGGATTCTCAAAGGTTAGAAATGCTAACTCAATTGTCTACATGTTGCCTCTTTACAACACTGGCTTCCTCATTGTCCAGTGGCTTCAGGGTGGTCACACTTCTATCATAATGGCTCAGGGCTCCAAGCATAAGTGTTCCCAGCAAGCAAGGAGAAAACAGAAATCGTCTTTTCTGACCTGGCCTCAAAACTGACACAAAGTGTCCCTCCCACAACTTTGTAGGGGTTACAAGTGAACTTTCCAAGATTCAGCAGGAGAGGACAGATACTCTTCCTATCCATAGGAAAAGCATCAAAGACATCAGACTATGTTTGAAAAACATGAAACATAAAAATACAGAGAATAATATATAAACCATAAATTATCCATGACCCAGAATTTATGTATTAACATTCTTGCTAGATTTGCTTGTTTTAAAAGCAGAAATGTCATTGTTAAAGAAAGGACTCGAGCCTATTGAGTTGCCTGTTCCAAGCATGGTGCTTATCTAGAAATTTTCCTTTATGATAGGTAGCATTTTTTTTAGCACTTGCTAGGTACCAGGCACTATACTTTTATATAGATTCCTGTCAACAATTTTATTATATGGGTACTACAACCATCCCCAATTAGCAGATAGAAAATAAACCAAGATGTAGTGAGGCAAGTTGCCCAAGGACAGAAAGGTAAGGGTTCTGTTAAACTCTACAAATATTTATTGAGTACCTACTATATTGGCCTTTGTCTTATTCATAGAATTTATAATCTAGCAGGAGTCAGATCATAACAATAAAGATTGTAGAAAGTGCTATTAAGGAAATAATAGACTAATATCTTAGGGGAAGTGAGGAGAGCAGAGAATAGAGTCAATATTTGAACGCAAGAAGCCTAATTCTGAAATCCGCACCCTCAATCATTACACTATATAGATTCATATCCTTAATTTTGTTGAGGATTTAAGGTCTAATAAAGTTAGGCCTGTGGCATGTGGCATCCTTGACTCTAACTACTAGGCTGCGTGTCCTCCCTTTTGCCTTTATATGAATTACTTTTGCGAGCATTCATTGATTCATGGTTCTTTATTTTGCTTCTTGTCTTGGACTTTTCCTGGTAGAACTCTCTTGGCATTAAGCAATCTTGTCACACAGTGTTTATAAAGCAGACATGTTTAGACTATTTTTAATAAAATAAAGTGCCCCCAACCCCACAATTAACACTGGAGCATATATTTAAACCTGAAAAGTCCCCAAGTCCTGATTCATCCACCCTGTATTATAAAGGCATAAGTCTGTTTTTATCACTCAGTGAAATAATCATCAAATGATTTTCTTGGAAACTCTAAAAGCTTGGAGGGAAAATTAAGTGGTTTGAGCCCTTAGGGTACATACTTAGATCTGCCAGGACTATTTGGCTAGATTATGTTGACTGAGGACTTAGAAATAAAAGGTTAACATTTTCACCCATATTGACCTCAAGCATGTGACACACGTTTGTGAGATTCTCCGTTGTGTTCCAGTCTTGGATTGCATTTTTATTACAATCAGGTTGTGTCACTCTCTCCTGAAATTTAATTTTATGCCATTGATATGGTGGGTCTTAATGAAAATGTCAGACTTTATGTCTTTAGAAATAATTACACAGGAAATGAGTTGGTTGCCCCTATGTGGGAAGCAAATAAATTAGAGCAAATTCCAGCCACAAGACTGTCTTTTTTTCCTGGTCTCAATTCTGCACCTGCTCTGTGCCTCATTTCCTGGGGCTTAATGGAAGAAAAAGAATAAGGTTTTGAATTCTCCTTCCAGATTGACCAAGCCTATTTGTTTTTTACAGGTTTTTTTGTTTGTTTTTTTGAGACAGAATTCATATAGCATAAAATTTATCCTTTGAAGGATGGAATTCAGTGGTTTTGAGTATATTCACAGGGTTGTGCAATCATCCTATGTAATTCAAGAGCATTTTCACTCTCCCCCAAAAATTCCCATGCCCATTAGCAGTCAAACTTCATTCCCACCTACCACCCCACTAGCAACCACTAATCTACCTTCCGTTTCTGTGGATTTGCCTATTGTGGAGATAAATGGACATATTTCTGCCTCTTTCCCCTCTCCCTCCTTCTCCTTCTCTGACTCCCTGCAAAGCGAGACTCCTGGTTTGCTGGGACAGCCCTTTAGGGCTAGCTGAATCTGAAACAGGTTTTCTTTTCTCATTTTCTCTGGCCTGCTCTCCCATCCTGCCTTTTCTAATTCTCTCCCTTCTTTGTCTAAATCTACTCTTAATTATTAATCAATTATTGTTTATTTATTGAATGCTAGGTACAAATAACTAATGATATACACATGGTTCCTGACTTAGGATGGTTCAACCTATGATTTTTCAACTTAAGGATAGTGCAAAGGTGACAAGCATTCAGTGCACTCCTCAACTTATGATGGACTTACTAGGATTTAACCCAATTGTAAGTCAAGGAGCATCTGTATAAAATTGAGCACTTAATATGAATCAAGAACTTCCCTGATAAGTTTTCTTGTATTAACTCTTAATATAAAACCTGAATGAAGTCAGTATTATTATTCCCATTTCACAGACTGTTAGACTAAGGCATAGAAAGAATAAGAGATTTATATACAGTAGCAGAGCTGAGATATGCATAGCTATTCATGTCAGGGAGCAGAAATTTTGGGTGGCAGGCAGGATTATAAAACAGAAGACATGATTCCTTACCTCAAGGAGTTGAGAAAGGAAATCAGATACACATGCAATATTGAAGCAACAATGGAAAACAGTGGTCTTCATATGTTAGGTACCTCAGAATCACCTGGAGTATTTTTTTTTTTTTTTTTTGAAATGGAGTCTTGCTCTGTTGCCAGGCTGGAGTGCAGTGGCATGATCTCAGCTCACTGCAACCTCTGCCTCCCCGGTTCAAGTGATTCTTCTGCCTCAGCCTCCTGAGTAGCTGGGACTACAGGTGCATGCCAGAATGCCTAGCTAATTTTTGTATTTTCAGTAGAGACAATGTTTTCACCATGTTGGCTAGGATGATCTTGAACTCTTGCTCTTGTGATCCACCCACGTCAGTTTCCCAAAGTGCAGGGATTACAAGTGTGAGCCATAGCACCCGGTCTTGGAGGCTTTTTAAAGCACATATTGTCAGACCCTACTTCCAGGGTTTCTGATTCTGTAGGTATGGGTAGGACCGAAAGAACTGCATATTCAGCTGGCTCTGATGCTGCTAGCCCAGAAACTTCAACATGAGAACCATTGTCTTACAGTATAACTGTCTTTAGAGAGCATCTGAAAATGTAGCAGCAAGAAGTACAATTCTGCACATTTAGATAAAGAATGAGGTTTGGTGTGATTTCTGTGTAGCAGGATGAGTCTGCTACCTGAGGGAGTTGGGGAAGGAAAGGCCATCATCACACCAATAGGATTAGGTCTGTTCCTGCCTAAGACTCTCCTGTCCTTCACGCCTCTTGTTCTTAGCATGTCAAGCCCAAGCTGAGAGCAGGGCATCTGAGACCCTTCACAATATGACTCCTATGTACTGTTCTAGCCTCATAATCCTGACCTCTCAGTTATCCCCACTTTACAGTTCAGTGATTCCAAGTTTGGTGTGTTTCCAATTATTCATGTTGGTTCATGCCCCCTTCCTGCTCTTTCCTCTGCCTAAAATGCCCCCACTCAAATCCTCCTGGTGCCTGTGGCAAACTATCTGGATTCAAATCTGGGCTCTGCCAATTACTAGCCATTCCACCTTTGGCGAGTTGGTTAGCTGCTCTGTGCCTCAATGTCCTAATCTGTAAAATGGAGGTAATAATAGTTCCTTCCTCACAAGGTTGTTGTAAAGATTAAATGAGGTAATACTGATACAAGAGGTGGGCAGGGAAGTGCTAGGTAGAGAAGGAAAGGTCCCTGGCTAGGGTTCCACCCCTGGGCTTCTGCCCACGGACCTAGGTGAGGACAGGCACTTCTGTTTTTATGCCCAAATGTTTCATTTCCCAAGACCACCCTGGCCTGCCATGCCCCCACCTTGTGCCTTGAAAACCCCAAGACCCTAGTGGGAAGGGCACACAAGTGGCTGGACATTGAGAGGAACACACAGGCAAAAGAAGACTCAAGTGGCTGGACATCGAGGGGAACACACTGTGGGAAGAGCGCACTTGCAGGCCATCAACCAGGGGAAAACCACCTTCCCACTCCATCTCCCTTCTGGCCTCCCCATCCACCTCGCTGAGAACTACAACAACTCAATAAAAAACCTTGCGCTCATCCTCCAAGCCTACCTGTGATCCGATTTTTCCAGTACACTAAGGCAAGAACCCTGAGATACAGAAAGCCCTGTGTCCTTGTGATAAGGCAGAGGTTCTCATTGAGTTGATAAACACAAGCAGCCTACAATGGGTAAAACTGGCTCATGCCTGTAAACCCAGAACTTTGGGAGGCCGAGGCGGGTAGATCACTTGAGGACAGGAGTTGGAGACCAACTGGTCAACATGGTGAAACCCTCATCTCTACAAAAAATACAAAAATTAGCCGGGCATGGTGGTGCACACTTGTATTCCCAGGTACTTGGGAGGCTGAGGAAGGAAAATCATTTGAGCCTAGGAAGTAGAGGTTGCAGTGAGTGGAGATGGTGCCACTGCACTCCATCCTGGGCAAAAGAGTGATAATCTCTCTCAAAAAAAAAAAAAAAAAAAAAAAAAAAAAAAAAAAAAAAAAAAAAAAAAAAAAAAAAAAAAAAAAAAAAACAACCCTGAAAGAACACACTGGCACACTGTAACATAAGCCCACTGGGGTTTTAGCTGTAAACATTCACCACTATACACTGCTGTGGGGTTAGAGCCCCACAATCTGCCCGTCTGCATGCTCTCCCTAGAGGTTTGAGTGGCAAGGCAACCAAGAAAGTGAGCCATAGCCCCATCGCATGCCCTGCGAAGGGGATAAGGCAACTTCTGCCATTTCAATTCTTTTTTCTTTTTTTGGGACAGGGTCTTGTTCTGTCGCCCACGCTGGAGTGTAGTGGTGCAATCATGGGACTCAGGCCTCATGCAGCCTTAACTTCCTGGGCTCAAGCGATCTTCCCATCTTGGCCTCCTAAAGTGCTGGGATTACATGCATGAGACTTTGTGCCCAGCCAAGGTAATACTTATAAAATATTCAGTACAGAGTTTAGCACATAGCACATATTCAGAAATGTTGTGTTTTTACTATTGTTATCAATTTTACTAAAGCCAGCCTAGGCATTATCTCTAGAAAATCTACTTTGTTATTCTCAACCCCATTGCCACTAGTATTATTAGTGATGCCCTCTCTCCTCTACTTTGTATCTCATACATGCTCCTATTCAATTCCTGGCTCTGTCACTTGTTAGCTGTGTGATTGTGTGCAAGTTACTTAACCTCTCTGAAAGTAGGTTTCCTTATCTGTAAAATGAAAATGATAATAATGTAATAATACTCATCTCAGAGTAATTGCTGATATTTCAAAAGGCAATGCATGAAGATTTTATTATAGTTCCCAGTATTTAGTAATAAAGGTAAATGTTATTTTGAACTACACGATGTGGTTGTGAGAAATGATGGAATCATTTCGTCTCAAGGTAAGCTGATGATGCTTTTAGCAAAGAGTTGGGAGACGCAGATAGTTTTATATATTGTTTCCTGGTTATATCATTATTATCGCATTCCTTGACCTGACTTCTATCTACCTCCACACTTCGTACTGTGTTTTCTCATTATACCCAACATCTTCTACCTAGTTTTCCAGCAAGTACACTGTTGCAAGCCTTTCTGCTTAGTCTGTTCCATCTACCCGAAATATGCTTCCTCATTCCTAATTATTCCCTAGCTAATGGTGGCCCACTCTTAAAGATTCTTTTGCCTGAGTTTATGTTTTGATCTACTTTGTCAAAGTTACGTAGATATATGGCTTTATTCCTGGGTTCTCTATACTATTCCTTTGATCTGTGTGTCTATTTTTATACCAGCACCATGCAATTTTGGTTACTATAGACTTGCAGTACAATTTGAAGTCAGGTAATGCAATGGACATCCTTTTCAATAAATGGTGCTGGGAAGCTTGATTTGCTATATGCAGAAGAATGAAACTGAACCACTCTGTCTCTCACCATAGAAAAAAAACAACTCACGATGGATAAAAGACTTGAATGTAAGACCTGATACTATAAAAATCCTAGAAGAAAACCTAGAAAAAAAGTCTTCTTTACATTGGTATAGGCAAGGAATTCATGACTAAGACCTCAAAACCACAAGCAACAGAAACAAAAAATAAGCAAATAGGACTTTAAAAAGCTCGTGCACAGCAAAAGAAATAATCGACAGAGTAAAGAGACAACCTGCAGAATGGGAGAAAACATTTGCAAACCATGCAACTGACAAGGGACTAATGTCTAGAATTTACAAGAAGCTCATACAACTCAACAAAAACAACAGAAAACCAAATGTTCCCATTAAAAATGAGAAAGGACATGAGCAGATACTTGACAAAAGAAGACATACATGTCGCTAGCAAGCATATGAAAAAATGGTCATCATCACTAGTCATCAGAGAAATGCAAATCAAAACCACAATGAGATATCATTTTACACCACTCAGAATGGCTATTACTTAAAATACAGGAAAAAAAATGTTGGCAAGGATGTGGACAAAAGAGGATGCTTACACACTGTTGGTGGGAAGGTAAATTAGTTCATCCTGTGTGGAAAACAGTATGGAGATTTCTCAGAAAACTAAAAATATAACTACCATGTGACCCAGCAATCCCACTAGTGGGTATATATCCAGAAGAATTGAAATCAGTATATAGCAGAGATATCTGCACTCCTATGCTTATTGCAGCACTATTTACCAAGCTTTGGAATCAACCTAAGTGTCCATAAATGGATGACTGGATAAAGAAAATGTGGTATATACACACAATGGAGTAGTGTTCAGCCATCAAAAAGAATGAAATTATGTCTTTTGCCACAACATGGTTGGAACTGGAGGCCATTATCTTAAGTAAAACAATTCAGAAAGAGAAAGTAAAATATCACATGTTCTCACTCCTAAGTGGGAGCTAAATAATGGGTATACATGGACATAGAGTGTGGAATGAGAGACATTTAAGACTCAAGAAAGGCAGGAGGGTGGGAGAGGGTGGGGTATGAGAAAATAATGGTGAAAACATACATTATTATCATTATTATTGTTATAGCCATTTAGGTGCATATACTAAAAGCCCAGACCTCACCACTATTTAACATATCAATGTAACAAAACTGCCCTTGTGTCCCTTACATTTATACAAATAAAAATAAATTAAAAAAAAATCAGCTCTTAGTGTCACCAGCTGTAGATCCCTGAATCTCCAAATTGAGTTGAGTGCCCCATTCTGTGCTTACCCTATCACAGTGTTATGATATTGTTATATAACTTTTTGTTTGTGCATCAGTCTCTCCAACTAGATTGTGCCTTTCTTAAGCGAGTCAGGACCTTTTGGCTTCACCTCTGTAGCCCCAGCACCTACCTCTGTTTTCAACACAATATGGACTTAATGAGTATTTGAGCTAAACTGAGGCGACCCAGCTGTACTGGAACAGGTTTACGGTTATTTTTTAAATGTCAACAAGTTGCCACAGACAAATTACCTTTCGTGAAATCTCAGCATGGAAAACATCTGGACATTTTTCTGGTGGCAGGAAAGTTGGTTAATTTGACCTATGACTCATGATAAAAATGGCATTAAACAAAGCTGGCCTACTACTCTGTTAAAAGCTTGGGAAACACTGCCATCTAGTGATGGAATTTAGATATGCTTGAGAATGAGCTGTAGTTCTCCATGGAAGCCTGGAGAAAACCAGAGCTTTCATTTATACAGAGAAAGATGAATGGCTAGTTTGTCTGAATAAGGCATGTAAGTACGTGATGTACATTTCACGTGATAGATCGTATTAACTGAGGGAAGTAAATGTCTAAGAATCTCATTTATTAGCCACCAAGTCCCATTAATCTGGCTAGTTGCTGGTGTGGGAATTGTACAGGACAGTCCAGATGGAACCTATTTGTCCCCATTGTAACATTCAGTGTCAGATTATATACCTTATTTTTTCAAATGAAAATATGGTTGGCACATGTCTGCTTTCAGGCATTATACAATCTAATTGGACACAAGCAATTAAGGAATAAGACACCATTAAATTTGACTCAGGTCATTGATTGGCTGTGTATGTGTTAAACAAACATATCCAAATGTACGCATGAGTGTTTTCAGGGGGTGGGAGTGTCTATGCTTTTTGTAGGAACCTCAAAGACTTTTTGAATACACTGCCCTGAGAATCATCCCGAGCCTGTTCCAACATGAATAAGAAACAGTAGATATAATTTGCCACACTGCAAGCAGCTGAATTTGTACTGCATTTGGAGTCAAACAGGTTTGAGTTCAGATTACTTGTCTGTCACTTACTAGCTGTGTGACCTTGGGCAAGTTACTTGACCTCTATGCACCTCTTCATCTTCAAGATAAGAGTGAAATAATACTCATCTCATTCAGGTTCTGTGAAGTTTTGTGAGGATTAATTGAGACTGGTATGTAAAGCACTGAAAGCAGTGTAGGGCAATTTAGTAAGTGCTCCTAATTTTTGACAAATACTTTGCTACAGCCCCTTTACGATCCTGAAATGAGACAGAGAAACTCATAGACAAGGTAATATATCTAGTACACATGTAATTTTATATATTTGTATATTTGTGTGTATGTATATACATATGGTGGCGGGGGGAGAGACAGAGAAGTCCAACTAGTGTGAAGAAGAAATAAAAGGAAATTATTTGTAATAAGTAATGAATTTCCATCTGCAAAGATTCAGGCCACACCATGCTAGAAGACCTAGGGGAACAGGTAGAAGCCTGTGCCTACGTGCAGAAACAGCATGAACTCAAACACTACAAATGCAGGTACATGCAGGGGCGTTGCATTACTGACTCAGTTATCACGATTAGCATTGTTGTTGGCAGCATGACCTTAAAAAATGTTGAACAACTCTTGGGAGAGTTCTGAACAAAACAAAGCACAGTTTTCCCTCAACTTACATGGTAGCTGTATTCCTGGAAATTTCAGCATGTGCTGAAATAAAGCTGTGCAAAACATACTTTGTGTTTATGTATACAGCAGAGTTCCTTTCTAGGCACAGCTAATTATTATTATTGCTTCTTGAGGCAGAATTTCGCTCTTGTTGCTCAGGCTGGAGTTCAGTGGCACCATCTTGGCTCCCTGCAACCTCCGCCTCAAAGGTTTAAGTGATTCTCCTGCCTCAGCCTCCTCAGTAGGTGGTATTACAGGCATGTGCCACCATGCCTGGCTAATTTTGTATTTTTAATAGAGACGGGCTTTCTCCATGTTGGTCAAGGTGGTCTCGACACAACTACCTATTAACAGATTTTTTTAACCTACATGAATAACTGGGTGAGAGGTGACATTCAAAGTTTGGACAGAATATGGGACATTCTTCACCGTGTGGGACTGTCTAGCACATTGAGGATGTCTAGCATCCTCTTGTCCTCTAAATGCTTCCCACCTCCCTTGTATACCCATCCCTACCTTATACACATTCGCATGCATACAGAACCATAGCATTAGACAGGTACAGACATAAACTCTCAAGAGGAAATAGAGTCAGGGCCCTGATATTCATCCAGGGCTAGCCTGGAAGAACCCAAGGATGGAGACTGGACAGCGGGTGGGATATGGAGAAGGATCTTAAAACCTGTAGATTCAGCTATGTTTTGAGTCTGGATGAGGTATGCAAGCAAAGACGTTGTGAGGCGGCTGGGGTGAGGAAGTTGGAGGGAAGGACGGTATTCAGATACTGAAGACTGCAGAAAGGTTGGGAGTCGTTGTCAAGCAAGCAGCCAGTGTCAAGACCCAAAGTAAAATGAAGGCTCTGGAAAGGCAGCAAATTGGGAACCTGAAGACAGACCACAATCAGGATTGAACTAACAGACAGAGCAAAGAAATGAGGTCTGAATACAGCCTGAATGTCTTCCATTCAGCTGGTTAAAAGTGCAGACGTAGAGTTAGACAGACCTCAGTTCAAATTTCAGCTCTATTACTTACTGTGTGATCTCGGGAAAGTCACTGCAAGCCTCAGAGCCTTACAGTCTTCTCATCTGTAAATTGAAAATACTGACAGCACATGTTTCCTCCCTCAAATGGTGGTTGTGAAAATTACACAGGAGACCATGTGTAAAGTGCTGGACACATAGTATACGTGCAATGTAGGCTAGCTGTTATTACTACATTCCCCACCAAACTGCTCTGCCTTCCGTGCCCACACCTCAGGGAGTGGCATCACCATCCACCTGTTCAGTCACCCAAGCCAGAAGCTTACAGATGATTGTTGACCTTTTCTTCCTCATTTCTCACAGTCCTTCTGATGTTTCCTCTGAAGTTTCTCTTGTATCTACTGCCTCTCATCCATCCCCACTGCCAGTGCTCTCAGCTCAGCCCCTCACACCTCTTCCCTGGTTTTCGATCCCGACTGTGGAGCTTGGCTGTACCTGGTGAGGTCGAAGAGGGGAGGAGTAGCACTACTGAGACTCTGCTTGGGTAAAGTCTTAGAGGCTGAGTGGCAATGGGCAGGACACTTATTCAGAATGGGTGGGAGCAAATGAAACCCACAGTAAGACTATGGCTCAGAATGTTAAAGGTTATTATTAGAGGCATCACATGGCAAAGCAGGCTATAGAATAGTGATTAAGCCCATGGAATGTGGAGTCAGGCTTCCTAGGTCTAAATTCTGACTATACTGCTTATCACTTGTTTGACCTTGGGCAAATTACTTTACCTCTCTGTGCCTCAGTTTCCTTACTTCTAAATGAAAATAAAAATAGTACCTATGTCAGGAAGTTGTTGTAAGGATTGAATAATTTATTACATGTAAAAGGTCTAGAATGGTGTCAAGTACATAGAAGCATGAAAAGTATTTGGTAAAGTATTTTTAAAAATTTAAGATAAGGTTAAATACAGAGTTGCAAGGAAGTAGATTGCACCTAGGCCATAAACAAGGTGGGTCTGGGCTGGGCATTCCTGATGGGTAATGGCAGCCTACATGGGGCAGGGGCAGCCACCTGGCTGGATTGGGCTAGAAGTCACTTTTGTCACCCCCCTACCAACTTCAGCCCTCCTACAGGCAATCTTTTTTAAAAAATAGGTTTGCATGACAGAAGGCTAGAACCCTCTTCAGTGCATTCTCCATCCCAAATGAATTGTTTTGTTCTGTTTTGTTGCTTCCAGACCCTTCACAGCAGTGAAATGGCAGGTCTAGAAAACTAAGTAGTGCCCAACAGAATTCAGGAATTGCTGCATATCCTTAAGTGTTCAGAGGAATCCCTTCTTCAGGTAAGAAGTGAATTTCTTTTTTGTCTGACTTCATGCAGGTGCCCTGGGCACGTAGAAAGAACTGCCGATGAACTTTCTGTTTTTAATATGCTTATTATTTACCAGTGTTAATACTGCTGTAGTAAGCCTAGAGATGGTTGAACCAAGGACTTGATGGAGGAAAGAACCAGTAAAAATGAAACCCTGATACTGGGTTTTGGCTCATCAGCTGCTTCAAAGGATGAGAATTCAGACCTATTACAAGCTGCAGGATGTAACATTATCAGATGCAGGAACTGTCCGGGATAGGTCTAAAAGGATGGCATTTTCTGGTTACCCTCCTGAATCTAATCGGGGTGTTGAAGGCCTGAATATCTAATTTTACTCTGCCCTGGGTTCCTTGGGGGTTCATCTAAGCGATTGGGAATTACCAGAGTTAGGAAGGGTTCCATATCGTCATAAAATGGACACTGACAGAGTTAGAATTCTTGATTTTTCTTCTTACAAAGAGTATTGGGTCCCTGCTATGGAAATCAAGGTCTGAGGAAGCCTAGTATAAATTTATGCAGGAATGGTTGTGGAGGCAACAGCTAAGAAGATCCTCAGATGTGTAAGCTGCAGATGCCCAGAGGATTGTAGGAGTTTGGCTTTGTCGCTTCAGAAGAGGCCAGGGACCAAAGAGCAAGGAGAAGTTGAGAAATAGGGTTCCTAGGTGACATTATATCTGACCAGAACATGTGCATAATGCTGTATGTGAACTATTTTGTATACCACAATTGTTATTAATTTTCCAAATCACAGGATGGTATTTACTCATGGGAGGGCTGGTTTGGGCCATGTGAACTGGCTGGGGTGGGGTCCACAGAGCTGTCCAAAGCCCCTTCGTCTACCACGAGGCTGGAGGTAGTTACCAGATGTCCTGGGTTTCACTAGGGTCCAACACACTGTGACTCAGCGGAGGGTGGGGCCTTGGGCTCAGTTGCAGTCCAGAGCAGGATCTGGCTTGGTTACTCTCTTACTAGCAGATAGTGCTGGGCTTCTTGATACACAGACAGACTAAATACTTAGAGCCCCAGGAAAATAGGGCCTGAGGAAAAGTTTAATTTCAAAGACCTTATCCAGAGTTTTGTAATCAGGAAATCTAGAAATAAGTTACTGGAATTTCAGCAAAATCATTTACAGTTTAGTTTTACTTTTCTTTTGAATTACACGTGAGTGGGAATGCCATAGTCTTTTCAGTACTTTAGTGCCTCTGAAGGTCCTAATTGGGCTTTGACAATGAATCCTGAAAATTCTGAATGGTGACTCTACTACTATTCTGATACAGTTCTGATACTCTTTGGAAGGCCCCTCCTGGCTGCCAACTCATACAATTGCGCCATCTTGTGGTATATGCTGTGCAGTGGGGAATGAGTTTTTAACCAGCTACAGAGCTAGCTGTTCTGGCTTCCTATTTTTTTTAACGGTGAGGTGGGGAAGTAAAGGGAGTGTGGGCTCCTTTGGCAATGGTGAGGTCAGCCTCATACCTAAGTTTCTGTTCTGTTCTGCTTGCAGTTTGAGCAATCAGTCCTTGTTCCTCTGACCTGCTCCCCTGCTCCCCCACCCCCTACAGCTCCTTCTCCAAGGCTTCTGAACATAGGCCCTCAGCTCGGATATAACCCTTTCAGTTTCTAGGGCCAAGCTAGACAGAATTCAAAAGAATTAGGGTTCTTGACTTTTACGTGTCATGGAGCCGTTTGGCCAGCCTGTGAAGCCAACAGAACCCCTTCTCAGAATCATGTTTTTAAGTGCTTATAACAAAATACATAGGCATAAAGGGGAAACCTATTACACTGAAACGTAGTTGTCAAAATATTAAAAATGAACTTGTGATAGAGTTATCACGCATTAAGTAACAAGATCTAGTGGCAGTTCTCTACTACTGTAATTTCAGAGTTGTCATGGGCATGAGCAGGATTAGAAGATGCTGGAATGCAGCTGTTGTAATGTGGTATGCAGCCATCTGTGGCTTCCATTGATGACAATCACAGGTACTGCTGATACCACTGTGGGTTGTTGCTTATGTTTGTAATTGTTAAGACATGCTATATAGAATTTAAGGAAAATGAAGTTAGAGGTTAGTAAAAACAAAGATATGTTTTCTGCATCCAAGTTCTCAGATCCTTGCTGTGGATGAACCCCATCCGTGAAGGCCAGGTTAAGCTTCTGCCTTAGAGCACCTCTGCGAAAGGAGGCTACAGATTGCAACCTGGGCTACCCTCTTGGAAGGTTCTTAGAAGAGGGTGATCAAAAGCCCCACGGAACACCCTTAAAGGAAACCAACCATCTGCTAGAGAGCCGCCCTTCCCATTTTTTTTAACTTCCCTGTGTTCAGGCTCCTGCACCAAGTGCCGGAGTCTGCAGCAGCTTTAGATTTCACTTTTCTAGAGTCACTTCCTCTTTTCTCCAGAGGGTGGCGCAGAGGCAGAGCTAGAGATCCTTTGGCAGCTGTACCCTATCACCACCCACAAAGGGGCAGTTCTGGCCTCTCTGTGGCTAACTTAGCTGCCAGGATGAGCACCTGCCAAGAGAAATCTGCCTTTTCTTTCCCCGGAACAGCAGGTGACTACCCTGCAAAGCATGGGCTGGGGCCAACCTGTTTGACTCTCCACCCCATGGGGTTCAGAGACCGGCTAACCCACCTAGGAAGAAGGAAAGAAGCTGGGGGACGAGGCTTGTTCCAGCCAAGTCAGTTTCCACTGGAGAAAAATAAAGGTGGGCTACTAGAAAGAATCACTCTGAAATTCAAGTTTAAGGACCAGAGATTGCACAGGAAGTCAATCAAGGGGCTAAAAAGCTAGAAAGCCATAGGCAGAGGTAGGAACAGAACAGTCTACAGCATAATTATCCTGATGAGCGATGGGTCATGGTAGCTTGCAATTGTGGACCAGCTGGTGTGTCTGGTGTAAGCAGGGAAAGGTGGCTCCAAAGGTTCAGGGTGAGGGAGCCTCGGGATGCAGGAAAACTTCCAGGGGGTGTCGAAGTTGCTGACATGAGATGCTTTGGACAGTGGACACCAGGAGCATTCATGCATGAATTAGGCAGTTTTGAAATCTGAAACCTTTAAACTCTTATTTATGTGATCCTTCTGCCTATGGAGGTCACATGGCATTGTGGGTACACATGCAGGCACTGAAGCCACACTGCCCAGCTTTATATTACAGCTCTGCTTGTTACCAGCTGTGTGATCTTGAACAAATTATTTAACCTCTCTGTGCTTCTGCTTCATTATCTGTTAAGTGGGGATAAGAATAATACCCAACTCAACAGGTTAAAATTTGGCAATGTAAGTAAAGTACTTAGGAAAGTGGCTGGCACGTAGTATGAATTTAATATATATTAGCTGTTATTATTATATTCTGCAAAAAGCAGAGCTGATTGGTTAAAAGTATAGGCTCTGGACACAGAGTAAGTTAAGTTTTAGCTCTGTCATGTGTTCTCTGTGAATTTGGGCAAATTACTTATCCTCCCTGAGCCTCAGTTTCCTTATCTATAGAATGAGAATAATAATACTATCTGACTTCATTGAGTTGTTGTGAGGATTAAATGAGACAATACATATAAAGAGACTGGTAGATATATAGGGCACATTAGGTGTTAACTCTTTTGACCTGTGGATGGAAAATGGGTAGGTCTGAAACATGGTGTGCAAAGTTAGTAGTTGATAAATAAAAAAATAAAAGGAAGGATACACAAAATATTGTCGATGGTGGTTTCCTTTAGAGGGTGGGAAGTGAGAAAGAAGTCTCCACAATTCATTTTGTGCTTTTTAAAATTTCTTGAATTATTTATTTTACCATGTGTGAATTACAAAATTTAAGAAATACTAATGGGCTGTTAGTAATTATAGGTCATCAGTGATCACTTACACTCTTGTGTTTAAAAGGAAAAGGCCATAAATGGGACCATGGATCAAACCATTTAGTTCTAAAGACTCTGAGGTGCAGCACTCTTTTGATAAAGGCAGTGACTAGGGCTAAAAACATCTGGGTGTAGGGGACGATGTGGATCATATTTATAAATATGTTGACAATGACCACTGTTTTGTGGCCTTAGAGTGGTGTTGGTCTGTTAGAATGTCCAAGATAGTGTATCTCAGATTATGGCCGGTGAACCAGCTGCATCATCCTCTCCTACAGGGCCTATTTAAAGATCTCTGGACCCCACTCAAGACCTTTAGGATTAGAATTTCTGTGGGTGGGGCTTAAGGACCTGTACTTATAACTAGCTTCCCAGGTCATTCAAAGGCACTCTAAATTGTGAAACCCATTGATGTAAAATTAAAATAAGTCTTCTGTTTCGTATAGACCTAAGCTCAAATCCCAGTCCAGTCACTCCCTAGCTGTGCTGAAGCTCCCATTCCTGACATTTGTCACTGCTAACTTGCTGGTTGAGTCCCAGGATCCTCTGTATACAACTCTGTTCCAATTGCATGGGCTCAATTACATAACTACCTTTTTCCTGCTTGTGAGCAGAAGAAAAGCCACCTTTCTGTGTGTAACTGACCTCTTCTTTACTGCACATGTACAGTTATCTGATAAGCAACCACCTTTTGTCCTTTTCTCCCTAGTCTCCTGTCATGAAATAATCACCAATCCTCCTCCCCAAACATCGTTGGTAGGTGGTTGGTATTTACTGCTCTGACCAATCAGGGAGCTGATATTGTTCACTCGGCTACTGCTTTATTCAGCTCACTGCCCTTGTAACAACCTCTATTCAAGTGCACACCTACGCTCAGGTGCAAAAGCCTCTCTATATCTCAGAGTGCAGGGTAAGATGTGAGGGGCAATAATAATAATAGTGCTTAGTTAATGGGATTGTGGTTATTACAGGAGATAATGTATACAAAATGCCTAGCAAAAATTTCTAGCTACTGTTGTTACATTATGTGCAGGATCCCCTTTCTGGCACTGGTGTAGGCTTTTATTAAGTCCAATCCTGTCTCTGGGACTCAGTGTTCCACATTCATAATTCCACAAGGGGAAGGTTAGGTGCATGATGTCTGAAGTTCCTCTCAATCCTGCGACTTTTCTGTAAGGAATTGTCCAAAGAGCAACTTTGAACTGGCCCTACGGAAGCTCCCAGGTCACTTCCAGGCATTAGATGCTTCTGAGCAGGGTCTTGAAGGATAAGGAGGAGTCTGCCTGCATATACTGCTGTCAAAGAAGTTCTTGCCCAAGCAACCAAAAGCTGACCTCCCTTGCAAACCTTGCTTGAACCTTGCAGCTACTTAACTGCCCTCTCCATCCCCTCCCTTTACCCCTACCTGCACAGTGGTCCTTATTTGGCAAAGAATTTCTTTTAAGGATTTTTCTATGCAAGCTCTCACTTGCTTATGTGGACAACCCTTCTCTCCTTTACATCTCCCAGCTGTACCTTGCAAGGAGCTGTTTGTAATAGCTGTTTCAGAAGTGTAGCTAAATGATGACAGGAAATAACCATGGCTTTCAAACTTTAATGCACATCAGAACCACTTGGGGGCTTACTGGACACATGAATTCTCAGGTGCCACCCAGAACATACACAGTCATCATCTTCAGAGATAGATAGGATCTGGGCATCCATAGCAGGCATCACAAATTGTGCTCAGTCCATAGAACACTTGCATCAGCATTACTTAAAGTGCTTGCTTAAAATGGAGATTCCTGGACTGGGACCTAAACCTACTGAATCAGATTTTTAGGCTCAGGGATGATTATGTGGTTGTACTACAGCAGTAGTTCTCAAAGTGTGCCCCTACAACTGCCTAGCGGCATCAGTATCACCTGCAAACTTGTTAGAAATTGAGTTCTTGGGCCCTATCCTAGACCTTCTGCTATGGTTTGGCTCTGTGTCCCCACCCAAATCTCATCTTGTAGCTTTCAAAGTTCCTACATGTTGTGGGAGGGATCCAGTGGGAGATGATTGAATCATGGGGGCAGGTCTTTCTTGTGTTGTTCTCATGACAGTGAATGGGTTTCACGAGATCCAGTGGTTCTAAAAACAGGAGTTTCTCTGCACAAGCCCTCTCTCTTTTTGCCTGCTGCCATCCATGTAAGATGTGACTTGCTCCTCCTTGCCTTCCACCATGACTGTGAGGCTTCCCCAGCCATGTGGAACTATAAGTCCAATAAACCTCTTTCTTTTGTAAATTGTCCAGTCTCAGTTGAGGAGGCGT
Source organism: Cebus imitator (assembly GCF_001604975.1). Classification (NCBI taxonomy): domain Eukaryota; kingdom Metazoa; phylum Chordata; class Mammalia; order Primates; family Cebidae; genus Cebus; species Cebus imitator. The sequence continues at coordinate 18,827 of NW_016108183.1, read as the reverse complement.
TTATCAGCAGCATGAAAATGGGCTAATATACCTACTGAAATAAAAATTCCAGGAGTAGAACCAGTCAATATATGTTTTTACAAGACATCCGTGTGATTCTGATGCAAGCGGAAGTTTGAGAGCCTCTGCACTAAGGTATCACCACTCCTACATCCCATCCATTAGATGCCACATCATAATGGTTCTGAGTCTGTGTGATTGGAATTCACTTTTATTCCCTACTGAATGCTGCTGGATATGAAAGTCAGTTACTGTTAGCTATTGATGAGATTCCAGCAAGCTTAGCCTCACATTTTTTGGGCAGATCTTTTTCAGGTACCTTCTTGTGACAGGTTGGTCACTATGGCAATAGTGGAAGTGCCTATCTCTGTGAATCATGAATAAGCCAGGTCAGAGTTGCAAGGATTTTAGTGAAGGTGAGTAGGCCTCAAACATAGCTAGAATCAGAGGAAGCTTCATCTTTTCCTAAAGAGATCATTCAAGTTAGGCGTGGTGGCTCACATCTGTAATCCTAGCACTTTGGGAGGCTGCCATAGGAGGATTGCTTAAGCCCAGAAGTTTGAGACTAGCCTGGGCAACACAGGGACACCCTGTGGTCCCAGCTACTTGACAGGCTGACATGGAAAATCATTTGAGCTTAGAAGGTCGAGACTGCAGCAAGCCATTATTGCACCACTGCAGTGTAGCCTGGGCCACAGAGAGAGAACCTGTCTCAAAAAAAAAAAAAAAAAAAAAAATTGAGAGAGAGAGAGAGAGAGAGAGCTCATTCAGAGGGAGAAAATGGACAAGATTCCCAGGTGATACCACATCGCCCTCAGCAATCTCTGTGATTCATTTGCTCATTTAAGAATCTTGCCAGATTATATCTGAGGATGTCATGTCTAAGCCAGGACATGACTTAGGAATTCATCCTCTGTGTTTTCAAGTATGCATTTTAAAATATTTTATATTAATTATTTTTGTGTCACTTACACTTTCTATATGTCAAGAACTATACTAAGTACTTTGCATAGATTATCTCATTAAAATTCTTACATCAGCCCTGTGAGTCATGCAAGAAATTGAGGCTCAGGGAAGCTTGCCCAAGGTCACACTGTTAAGAAGTGACAAAGCTGAGATTTGAAACTAGGCTTATCTGACTCAAAAGCTTATACTTGTAACTATTCATTCACTCACCCATTCATTCATTCATTTATTCATTCAAGTATTTGTTGAGACAATAATATGGGAAAGACATGGTCTGGGTATTGGGCATACAATAGGGAACATAAATAAGACCAATGAAAATATCTGCTCTCATAGAACTTTTACTCTAATGAATAAGGCACACAATAAACTACATAAGTAAGCAAAGTATATTTTATAGTATATAAGATAATTGTAAGTGCCAAAGGGAAGAAAGAAGACAAGTGGCAATGTCATGTGTTTGGAGGGGAGGAAGTAAAAATAAGGTGGCCAGGAAAGATCTCATTAAGCAGGTGACATTTGAGCAAAACCCAGATGTAAGAGATGGAGCAGCCATGCAGATATAGAAGAGAAAGGTATTTAAGCAAGTGCAAAATCTCTGAGTTGGCAGCAGACTTGGTGTACTAGAGGAATAGGAAAGTGGCCTTTGTGATTGCAATGGAGCAAATGCAGGGGAGAGTAAAAGGAAATAAAGTCGGAGAGGTAATTGAGGGACTAGATCATACAGAGCTTCTAGGACTTTATATCTTACTCTGAGACTGAGGTATGACATCTGTCTTAGATTATAGCAGCGTTGTCCCAGCCACTATGTAAGAATAAACCAAAGGGAGGCATAGTCAGAAGTAGGGAGAATGGTTAGGAATCAATTGAAATAATTCAAGCAAAAGATGATGGAGTTGGAAAACAGTGTTTAAATTTAACAGTTATCATGTATGAACCAGCGCTTCTACTCCAAAGTATATACCCAAGATAAATAAAAATGTATTTCTACATAAAAACTTGTGAATGAATGTTCATTATAGTTAGCAACAATTTATTGTATACTTCAAAATACCTAGAAGCAAGGAATTATAATGTTTCCAACATAAAAAAAAATAAATATTTGAGGTGATGAATATTTCAAGTACCCTGATCTGATCCTTACATATTGTATACATTTATCAGAATATCACAGGCACTCCAAAACATTTACAATCATGTTTTATTTTATTCTATCAATAAAAATAACTTAAAAGGTACAGGTCTTCTTTTGGGAGGTGATAAAAATGTTCTAAAATTGATTTTGGTGATTGTTGCAAAACTCTGAATATACTAAAAAGTATTCAATATACACTTTGAATAGATGAATTGTATGGGATCTGGATTGTATGTCAATAAGTCTTGTTTTTTTTTGTTTGTTTGTTTTTGTTTTTAAGGGTGATAGAGGATTAGGCTGTACTGGAAACAGTAGCAGCAGTGAAAAGCAGTTGGGTTCTGGATATGTTTTGAAGGCAAAGTAGAAAGCATTTGCTGACATGCTACATGTGGAATGAGAAAGAGGAGAATCAAGGTTGAGTCAAGTTTTTTTCAGTTCAGCAACTTGAAGAGTGAAATTGCCATTCATTGATACTGGGAAGACCATGAGAGAGCAAGGTTTTTTGAGGTAGAGATGGAGTTCATTTATAGACATGTTAAATTTGAGATACTCATTAGACATCCAAGTAGAGTCAAGTAGACAGTCAGAAATATAAGTCTGGTATTCATAGACAAGGTCCAGACTGGAGATACAAATTTAAGAGCCAACAGAATAGAGATAATATTCATCTATGGTGTGTGTGTAATTGTGCTATATTGTCTCTTGTGTGTGGTGGCTCTTCTGTAGTCACTCCAGAACTGTCTAAATCAGCACCTTAAGGGATACCAGATCTTGGGGGTATGTTAATATGTTTTTGAAGAAACATATCAGTTTCAGTCTTGTGAATGATGCCATTCATAAGGTTTGGATATGTCAATGAGGCAATACATATGCCAAAGGGAATCATTAGCTTAAACCTGTAAAGATCTAAAAGTCTGACTTTCATTCATTTCCTTCCTGATTTAGAGAATATCATGTTCTCTTCCTTAGGTTCAGGATTATGAATACTCAGTCCCCTGAGGTATTATGAAACTCTGGGCCTGAGCAAAAACTTCACAATCCTTTATTATTACTGCTTTGATATTCTTGGCATTTCAGCACATCCTTAACCTTATTCTCCCCTTTTTTGTAAAAAGTACTAGGATTTGGAAAGGAAAGGCAGAGAGTCTCATTCATGGGTTTTCTTCAAATATTATGAGACTGTACATTGGTGGTTGCCAGGATGCTGTAATAGCTTATAAAGGAGGGGTATAATATCTTAGAAAGATAGGGTGGCTGCCAGGATGCTATAATACCTTATAAAGGAGGGGTATAATATCCTAGAAAGAGTGTAGACCCCAGACAGAGGGAAGTGCAGTGGGAGCTCACCCATCTCTGTTCCAAGGAGCTCTCTGGAGAACTGCACTGCCTGGCTAGGTGGACTCTGTGGTCACATTGGGTGACATGTAGTCACAGTTTGTAACAAAAATCTGAGGTAGCTGGAGGTCTAGAAGCCCAGAACCCATGAGTGACAAGTTTAGAACTAGGTAAGACTAATTGAAAGCAGGAATATTGGATTAAGGAAAGTTCTAGCCACTCAATGCAGTCTATAAACTGTATGTTTTATGAGGACAGGGACTGGGTCTTAGCCATTTTTATATTAGTGAACTTCCTCTGTCAGGGGGCTAAGGTAAGTCCAGCCTAGGAGTGCTAGTCAAGTGAGCCAGTGCTGTGGTTGGAGACATGAGAAGCAGAATACATCTGTCTTCCTCACCCCAAGATAGAAACGTTAATGAACCAAAGCAAAGAGTTCAAATTATGAAGTACAGAAGATCAAGCAAAGTAAATTAAGTACAAATTTCAACCACAAAGGGAAATAATGAAACTCAAACCAAGAAAGAGTGTCCAGAGTCAGAATGGTACTGACCTGGTAAACCTGAGCCAATTGTAGCATCCAACCAAAGCCCCCAGGACACCATCATTTGGGTCTATCACATTCCCTTTCCAGCTCCTACCTATCTGGGGAAGAATACTAAGCCCAACAGTAAACATTTAATAATGGAAGAAAAGTTATAGGAACCCATTTTCCATTGCAGCAATGTGTGAGAACTCATTAAGGTTTTCCACTGGAACCCAAACCAAGTCTGTCCTTTTCATGAGTGGTTCATTAACAGTATAGTGGGGGTTGATGAATGGAATTCAGAATGAAGGTACCTAATGATCTCCAAGAGCTACTTAAGGTGTTTGCCAGGCATGAATGGACTAAGAACTTTCTGATGCTCAATGTATTTATACGCCTACCTGGTGCTGAAGAGGAACTACATAACTAACCACATATAACACGCTACGTTAAGGGCGCTGATAAAGGACGCTGTTATGGGGTGCTGACGAGTGGAGTGGGGCAGACCCAGAAGTGAGAGTGATCACTTCTTCTTAGGGAGGCTAGGCAGTTTTATTAAGTGTTGAACTGAGTCTTGAAAAACCAACTCTTTTACAGATAGTGGGAGCAATATGAATAAAGGTGAGAATAACAGCCCAAGAGGCCATCAGCATTGTTGAAGGAACTGGAAATGGAGGTCAAATCGTAGAGCAGTGCTTTTCAAACTGCAGCTTGGAACTTATTGCAATGTGAAATGAATTCAGTGAGTTATGACAGAAAATTTGTTAAATGATATGGACTATAATAGAATAGAAAATTTAATGCATTGCATATAGAAAGGGTAAAAGTTCTTTTGTAAAACATTTTTTCAGCTCTGTAAATACATATTTATATAGAAGAGTACTGAGTTACAATGTAAAATATATTTTATACTGTGGGTAACAGCAAAAAAAAGTTTGAAACCCACTGTCAAAGAGAGCTTTGTCAGCCCTGCTAATACTTTTGGACATTTTCCCATAGGCCATGGCAAGCTGTTGAAGGATTTTAAGTAAGGTAATGACATGATCCAATTTGTGTTTCATCAAAAAGCTTAACTATCTTAGATTAAATTAGCCATGGAAACGGTGTTGGAATCAAATTAAGTACAGATTGACAGCTGATCTCTTCAAAATGAAATGTTCAAAATAATTTAATCTATGTCTCTCAAGGAAGATACTTCAACTTGTACACATTCATTTATTTGACAAATATTTTTGGAGTGCATATCATGTGTCAGGCACTGTGCTAGGCACTGAGGACACAATCAATGGTGAACAAAATTAACACCATCATCATCTTCATGGAGTTCAGTCTAGTGAAAAAGACAGTAAAGAAAAACCTGAATGAGTGATGCATTAGAGGAAAAAGCAGAGGGAGCTAGAGGCAGAATATTGGAGGAAGAGTATAGAAGGAAATAATGATTTCAACTGTGGGGTTAGGGTTAGGCTCTGAGGAAGTAGTCTTTAAGCTGAGACCTTATGGATAAATAGGAGTTAGAAACCAAGTGTGTGGAGAAAGAGTATCTCTGGTAGAGAACAGCAAGGGCAAAGGCCTACAGGCAAGAAAAGAGCTTGGCATGTTCAAGAACAGAAAGGAGACCATTGTGGCTGGAGTGTGATGACCAAATGGTAAGAGTGGAGACGTAAGTAGGACCAGGAAGGCCATTGTGTGATATTTGATGTAGGTGAAAGGCAGGCCAAAACCTTGGAGAAATTGGCTTGCGTTGGATTACTTACCAGGGCTTCTGGCACAGGCATGCTAGGGGCAGTTAAAAGGACTAATGTGTAAAGAACACTATTCATTCTTTGTAGGCTCCAAGTGGAATGAGGCATTTTCCTTGGAGATTTGCCTAGTGGAACGTTCTAAAGTGTCTGGGAGGATTCCAGAAATTAAAATGTGCCTCTACAAACTGTTATGGCATGCTGTGTACTGCACAACCCCAAGGGCATCATTCAGGTTGTTTGATTGTTTCTGAGGCCTTTACAACTTCCTGGGTGCCAATATTTAGAGTTTTCCTTGAACCAAGCACCACTTGCACAGTAAACATATTTTTCAACTTGGGTTGTTGACTTCTTGCTGTGATGCTAGCAGTAAGGCAAGACTGGTTGGCTGTGCATAGAGAAGGTCTGCTTGAGCTGGAGGAGCTTTGAGTTGGCAACTTCTGCCACCTCAGAGTCCCCAGTAGTAACCTTCAAGGTTCTAGAATAAATGTGTAGAGAATAGTGAATGAAAATTAACCATCTGTTGGGACCCATTCAGATGTCCTTCCTGGTGGTTTAGTACTAATTGGCATTCTCCTTCTAACAAGACATTAAAAAGTGAAGTTGTTTTGGAATGCCTCTAGTTTCTATAAAGATCATCTGGCTCCAGTGAGTTTGGAAGACTAGCAGTGCAAACTTTGGCTGCAGAGAAAGGAGATGTTTTGAGAAATGGACTACAGTGATTTTAGTGCATCTCTGTTGTGCTGAGATAAGTAGATCGGCTGTGTTTTGAAAGGAGATGTAGCAAAAGAGGTACTCCTCTAAAATAATAGCTTTCAACCAGGAGTGCGCTTAAATACAGGACACATGTGGGAATGCCTTGGGGCATTTGTGGTTGTCACAAATGGGAGGGAAGAGTGCTACTGGAATCTAGTGGGAAAAGGGCAGGGATGCTGGTATATATCCTACAGTCAACACGACAGTCCTCTACATAAAAAAAAAAAATTTCTGGCTCAAATATCAATACTGCCTCAGTTGAGAAATCCTGCTCTAAAATCTGGTTTTTATGCCAGATGTTGTCATCAGTCTTCTGGAATTAGACTGCGAACAGTTTGAAATGGAGTAGCAAATAACACATGACCAAAATAAGCAACAACTTGGAGGTACAGCTGGTGATCATGAATATGAGCTGAAAAACATAGAATGACTGATCAGGTGTAGGGTGATTTTATGACTTTACCTTTTATGCTATGGGCTACAGTGGTCTGAGATCAGAACAATATGAGGTGGCCTTGGTGGTCAAACAGCACTGATTCCAGAAGAAGCTTCTTAGAGAAATAAGTATAGAGGTGGAAGGCACTAAGTTCTTCTGTAACGGGATGGCTCCCACTGCAATGCACAAGGCACTGGTTTTCTCTGCCTAGCTTCAGGTGATGAAAAAAATAGTCAGAATAGGACAGTGTGTACAAAAGGTCACAATACAGATACATTTACAGATTCATTTCCCTCCTGAGTGATGAGTTTTGTTAGCTAGGCAGTCACAGTGAAGAAGTAAGTATTGAACCGTGGTTTATACTCAAGAATTTCCAAGGAATGACTAGATGGCTTAGATTGTTGTGTGTACAAGTCTAGCAAGGCTAACACGTGTAACTTGACCCCTGACATCAGGGGAACACTTTGCCTGAATAACTCTTGGCTCAAGAGTTAGACTTCATGGCTTTTAAATGAATACCTCTCATAGTTGGTCTGAAGGGCGGATAGTTGAGAATGTCATCCAGCTAGACAATAAACCTCTGTCCAGGTACTGGTGTAGAACACTGGTTGTTAGTGGAGAATGACTGGATATTACGAAGGCCAAAGGGCAGGGTAGTGTATTCAGATTAGCTGGGAGATTTTTGTAGGCAATTTTCCACTTCTTGATTTTCCTACCACAGATGAGATTATAGACAACATTTTTTAAATCAAGGTAGTCCTGGAAGAGGCCAAGCTTTGAGATATTTTTCTTCAAGTATGTATTGAATTTGTGTATATTGGCAATGAACAATGTAAAAGGATGTTTAAAAAACAATTCTATTTACAGAAATATCAAAAAAGATAAAATGCTTAGGAATAAATTTAACCAAGAGTGAGACTTACACTCTACAAACCACAAAATGTTATAGAAAATTAAAGAAGACCTAAATAAATGGAAAGACATTCTGTGTTCATATAATAGAAGGCTTAATATTGTTAGATGGCAATACTCCCCAAAGTGATATACAGATTCAGTGCAATCCCTATCAAAATCTCAACAGTCTTTTTTTGCACAAATGTAAAAGCAGATCCTAATTCATATGAAATTGTAAGTAACCTCAAATAGCTCATAAATCTTGAAAAAAAAAGTACAAAGTTGGAGGATTCACACTCCTGATTTCAAAATGTATTGCAAGATATAGTAATCAAAACAGAGTGATACTGGCAAAAAGACAGGCATATAGATCAGTGGAATAGAATTGAGAGCCCAGAAATAAACTCCTCCATCTATGGTCAATTAATTTTTTATAAAGATATCAATATCATTCAATAGAGAAATAATAGTCTCTTTACAAAT
>NW_016108183.1:0-10545 GCF_001604975.1 Cebus imitator | reverse complement strand
AGATATCCACATGCAAAATAATGAAGCTGGATCTTTATCTTATATCATATACCAAAATTAACTCAAAATGGATCTAAGACCTAAATATAAGAGCTACAATCATAAAACTCTTAGAAAACATAGTGGACACGAATCCTTCATGTCCCTGAATTTGGCAATGGTTTCTTAGCTATAATAACAAAAGCATAAGCAATGAAAGAAAAAAATGGACAAATAGGACTTTATCAAAATCAGAAACTTTTTGTACATCAAAGCACACTATAAATAAAGTGAAAAGACATACTACAGAATAGGAAAAAGTATTTGTAAATCACATATCTGATAAGGTCCTTCTATCTAGAATATATAAAGAATTCTAACAACTCAACAATAAAAGGCAAACAATGCATTAAATAAAACATACAAACAATCTGCATAGACATTTCTCAGAAGAAGTTATGCAAATGGCCAAAAAAGCACATGAAAAGTTGTTCAATGGTGTTGTTAAGGACATATAAATCAAAACTGCAATGAGATACCACTTCATACTCACTAGGTGACTATGATATAATAAAACAGAAAACAAAAATTGTTGGTGAGGATATGAAAAACTGGAATCCTCATTCATTGCTGGTGAGAGTGTAAAATAGTGCAACCACTTTTGAAAACAGTCTGGCAGTTCCTAAATAAGTTTAATATGGAATTGCCATATGACCCAGCAATTCCATCCATATGTATGTACCCTGAAAAATTGAAAGTAGGTACTATAGCACATACGTGCACACAAATGGTCATGAAAGCACTATTCACCATAGCAACAAGGTGAAAATGACCCAAATGTGCATCAACAGATGAATAAACAATTTATGACATATTCATACAATAAAATATTATTTCACCATGAAAAGGAATGAAGTGCTGATCCATGCTACAACATGGATGACACTTTAAAATATTATTTTAATTGAAAGAAGTTACTCACAAAAGCTACATATTGTATGATTTATGATTTCATTTATATGAAATATCGAAAATAAGCAAGTCCATAAAGCCAGAAAACAGATTAGCATTAGCCAGGGGGTGGAGGAGGGAGGATGGGAAGTGATTGTTTAGTATGTATGGAGTTTCTATTTGGTGTGATGAAAATGTTATGGGACTAGGTAGTGGTATGGCTGCACAACATTGTCATTGCAGTTAGTGTCACTGACGGTAGGCTTTCAAATAGCTAATTTGGTACACATTTTTTTTGTGTGTTACCACAATAAAAAATAAAAATAGGCAGAGCATTGTGTCTTCTTTGATAGAGGTAGAGGAATTGGTGACTCTCTCAGCACAGCATCATGATCACCATGTTAATAATAATTATTATTACAATTATAAAAATAGCTAGCATTTATTAAGCATGTATTATGTGCGAGAAACTATGGTAAGCATGTTTCTATGCTTATTTAACCTCCCCAACACCTCTTTAGTACCTTGATTTAATGGGTAAAGAAAAGGTCTCAGAGGTTAGTTTGCTAAAAGTTACACAACTAACAAATGGAAGACATAGAATCTGAATCCAGGCCTGTCTGACTGCAGCACCTGGACCCTTATGTGTAAGCATTAGAGAACCAAGCTAGATAACTGTTAAGACCCTGAGTGATTTATGTATATTGTTTCATATAATTCTCATAGCAACCTTATGAGATAGACACGATAATTATTATCATCTCCATTTTAGAGAAGGAAATTGAGGCAGAGAGTGTCATAGAGCTAATAAGGAAGAGTGTCACACAGCTAATTAGAGGCTAAGCTAGGATTTGAACTCTGGTATAATTGACTTCAAAACTTCTGTGCTTAACCATCAAGCTACATAGTGCCAGTTGCCCTGTATTTATAGAAGGTCTAGGTCTTTGGCTTTGAAATGGATATGGGTACCAGAAAGGTACCTTGGCTGCACAGGCAGGTCTGCTTTCCTGAGCAGAATTACTCCTGGGATCTGGGCCCAGGATTGACAGATGGCACAGGGCCCAGGAAAAGGGTGGACATTATAAAGGGAAGAACGTGGCTTTTTGAGAAAGTAGCTTGAAGTTGTAGGCTTCTAGCACCAAAAACCTTGTTGACCAAGGAGAAATATGGAGAGTAAATACAATGTAGGTTTTGCTGTTGATCCTGGTGAACAACATTTAAAAGCCACTGTCATAAGGCCCTTGGGAGCTGTGTTAACTCATTTGGACAATTCCCTGTAAACAAAGATGAACTATTAAAAGATTTAAGCAGAGTAGTGGCATGATCTGATGTGTATTTCATAAAAGGTTTCATCGTATTTGATAAAAGTTGGAACATGACTTTTAATGTGCTCCCCCATTCACATTTATATGAGGTTGCCCATCAGAGAGTTTCTGTCATTGTTATGCCCTCACAGGGCAGCTGGAGGCCTGGGTCATTAATTTACAGAATGTGGAGATGGCAGCCATCCTCTAGGTACACGAAGAAATAGTGCAGACAAACTGTACTACAAGCACAGTCCCCATCCTCAATGGGTGTCTAGAGCATGCTACATAAAGTCGCTTGTTCTAGCAGTTTTTGCAGGGCAGATTATGGTACCCATGAGCATGTGTGTGAGTCATCTCATATTCCTAGGCTAGATGCTGGGGCCATAATGCTTCTCATCTCTGTTTTAGGAAGGTTTAGCCTACAGCGAGTCACTGGAAATAATATTCTCTAGCATTACCAGGTACTAAACATGAATGGGTCTTGATCAAAGCTAGAACCCAAAATACAAAGGTAGTCAGAAAATGGGGCAAGGCAGGAGATTTGCTTTTGAAGGGAGCCAAATCTGGAAGAATCTCTCTTCATTCAGGGACTCAGTAGCAGCCTTGTATTCAGTGCCCATGACTTTGGGTATGATCATACTGGCCACATTTAGAAGGGGTGCATATTAAAGTTGGCCATGATGTGTCTGATTCCCCTCTTATGCTGCAAGCCTGGCTAGGCATATGGCAAGGACAGAGTAGGGTTAAGAGCATGGGCTCTAGAGTCAAATGAATCTGAATTGGAATCTGTGTCTCTGTCTACCAGTGTGTTCTTGGCAAGTCACTTAACCTTAGTGAGCCTCACATTTCTTAGTTATTAAATGGGAATAATGATAGTAAGTATTTCATTGAGTTTCTCAAGGAGTAAATAAGATAAACATAAAATGCTAAGCACAACGCCTGATACCTAGTAACAGCTCCATAAATGTTTCCTCTCCTTCTCCTCCTACTTTTCTTTTTACTGTTATTATTGTAATGAATGGAGTCCAGGGGAAGTTATTTGGAGCACTGTCCTAAGGAAATTCTTGGTCAGAGCCATAAGGAGAGTCGAAAATCAAGTTGCTAATCCACACAGGTCTAAACCAAGAGTGGGGGTGAAGGTACGATTTTGGAGGAGATAGACATAGAATGAGATCAGCAAGAGAGGTTGTGTACCCTGAGGGAATGAGCTGGGAATATGGCCTGGAGTAACAACTATGCTAGAATGTGGGTGGCTTCAGTGGCTTTTTATCCAGTTCCCATGACCACTGTCATGGTATTTTTAGAAGCATTAAAATAGACAATAATATAGTAGACACTATTCCCTTCTAGACTCCTTCTGACAGATAGAGGGTCCTAGGATTTTCCTGTATTTGCTCGTAAACTCTGGCCTGTTCTTGACCAGAGGTAGATTCCCAAGGCCAGTCTTTTGGCTATTACCCTACCATCAAGGCCAGGTATAGATTTGTCATACTATGAACATGAGCCTGATACCTTCCCTTTCTGCAATAGTGGGAACACTTGCTGTTCCTTCTGCTTGAAACAATTTCCTCCAGATTGTCACATAAAAGCCTCTTTCTCATCATTCAAATTTCAACTTAAATATCACTCTATCAGAGAGGGCTTTCCTGATCACTCAATCTAAACTAGCTGTCCCCACACTATGTCTGTTCCATGACCACATGAAGTCATGTTATTTATATTTTCATATTTGTTTATTTTCTGTCTTCAAAAGGAAAAGCCCTGATTTGCAGTGTTTGCTAATTTTCATGGAATAAGTATCTCCAGCATAGTTCAAACCATCGTGCTTCAAGCTGACAACATGGCGTTACTAAATATGGAGTTGGGAAGAGATATGCAGTAGTATACCATTATATACTATTTCCACCCTACATAAAAAATAGCTATAAATAACATCAACAGTATAGATAATGATAACAAAATATAATAAAATAGTTAACCAGTGATAAATTTTCAGTATTACCTTTGTTTTCTATATAATTTATTTAGTATGAAGTTTATACTATTTAATTTTTAATAATTGCTGTGTTTCATAATGGGTTCATAACATTTTTAAAAATTTAACATTTGGCTCTTGTGAGTCAGCATAAGCCAGCTCTAGTACACATGACTGGACCAGCCCCTCTGGAAAACAGGCACAGGTGCTTTCCCAGCCTTTGGAAATATGCACTCGACAGTTGTCAATGAGTGATGTGTACAGGCAGCTGATTTTAGTATGAGTTAGAGGGGTAATGTCAACAGCTGCAGTGGTAAATACAGGTGAACCATTAATAGGTCTGTTAGTTTTGCAATTCTCAGGGGCTTGGAATCCGTACCCTTGAGGTCATCTCAGAACTGTGTATGTGAGGAAAATCATTTCATTCCAGCCCCATGCCAAGAACTGAAAATCACTAGCATTATAGAAATCCATTGCTCAGAAAAGATCATCCCAGATGGAATTGCTAAACACATATTGGCTTTTGTGAGGGGTTTACTATTGAGCCATAGCAGGAGACGTGCCCACATTTTTGTGTTAGTAGGCAACATAATGTAGTGGTTAAGAGAATGAGATCTAGAGGCAGATTGCTTGGGTCACCGTCTTGATTCTGCTACTTATTGGCTGTGTGAACTTAGGCAAGTTACTTAATATTTTTATGCCTCATGTCCTCATCTTTAAAATGGGTGTATAATAGTACCCGTTTTAGGGCTAATGTGAGGATTAAATTAGTTAGTATGTGGTAGATAGTGAATACTATGTTAGCATGTTATCATTTTTGTTATCTGCCTGTCAAGAGATCAGAAATGTAATATGCCCAACTTTCCCCTACAATCCTGAAGCAGAATGTCTTCAAAGGAAAGTAGGACTACCACTAGGAATCATCAGTGATTTTCTACAGGAGTGGGAGTTTTGCAAGGAACAACTAAGGTTTGGATACTGAAACTCCGCAGTTCCAATGCTGGGCTGTCACTTGGCAGAGTGTCTACATGTACCACTGCCACAGTCCTCCTCTGTGAAATGCAAATAGAAGCCCCCAGGAGCCAAGTGGACTCTAAAGCTTGTCTCACACCCTGCCTGTGACAAGCTGAGTGAGAAAGGTTACTGTAGTTCTGACCGCAGGGATATCCCTTATGCCTGGGCAAGCTGAAGAAGTGGGATGCCTCTTTCTTGATGTGATGTTTGGAATCAAAGAGAAGCTCCCTGAAGCAACTTCCTTAATAACTGCAAGTTCAGAAAAAAAGTAAAATATCTGTGCCAGGCCAGAAAGCCAAATGAGACTTGTCAAAAATAGAAAGGTAAGGTACAAGCAGGGGTTTGCTGGTCAATGTGTAACAACTGGCTTTACAGGCAGGAGAAAACCAGTGTATGGCAATTTCTTTCATGTTAATATTTCTATTATGTGGCATAATATTTATATCGTGTGAATTTCTATTCAATGTGACATCACTGAATACAGAGTTGGGAAAGGATGCACACTTTCAGCTCTCATGAACCAGTTGTAGCAGCCTCCAGCCAATAAAAATAGTCTAAAAGCAGCCAAAGGGAAGATATGTTAGAAGGTCATGATAGTGCATAAAGCCTATCCTAATTTTTGAACCTTAAAACAAGTAACTGCAGTAACATGGCCATGCGAGAAGCTTTTAAAGGAAATGACAATTAAGTGAGCAAATACATTTTCTGCAACATATTCTATTTACTACCTTGAGTAATTGGGCCATTTGTTTCAGGACAGCTCAGATGAAACAGAATGGTGAAATATGCAAGGAAGGAGACAGAGTATAAATGCCACAAAACTGACTGTTTCGTTCATTTTTAAGGGTACCAAGTAGGCATCCTTCATTTGGGAGCAGAGACAGGCAGAGGAGCACCCCCTAGATTGAGAAAAGGGCCAGTATCATTCTGGTTCTCATCCTAGACACACTGGAATGGTGGGATGGTGCTGATTCCGTTTGTTTTTCAAGAACAAAAAACATGATTTTTTAAAAACTTTTATGTCAAGCTCAGAAGTACAAGTACAGGTTTGTCACATAGGTAAACTTGTGTCTCAGGGTTTGTTGTATAGATTATTTCATCATCCAGGTGTTAAGCCTAGTACCCAATATTTATTTTTCCCGATTTTCTCCTTCCTCCCACTCTTTACCTTCCACACTCTGAAAGGCTCCAGTGTGTGTTGTTCCCCTCTATGAATCCATGTGTTCTCATCATTTAGCTCCCATTCATAAGTGAGAACATGTGGTAGTTTGTTTTCTGTTCTTGTGTTAGTTTGCTAAAGAAAATGACCTCTAGTTCCATCCATGTTCCTGCAAAGGACATGATCTCATTATTTTTCATGGCTGCATAGTATTCTGTGGTGTATATGTACGACATTTTCTTTATACAGTCTATAATTGATTGGCATTTAGGTTGATTACATCTTCGCTATTGTGAACAGTGCTTAAATGAACACATGCATGCATGTATCTTTATAATAGAAAGATTTGTATTCTTTTGGGTATATACCCAGTAATGTGACTGCTAGATTGAATAGTATTTCTGTCTTTAGGTCTTTGAGGAATCACCACACAGTCTTCCACAATGTCCGAATTAATTTACACTGCCACCAACGGCGTATAAGTATTCCTTTTTCTTCACAACCTTGCCAGCATCTGTTGATTGGCCTGGCTATCCTTTAGGTTCTGGTTAGCCATTGAAATAATGGAAATACTAAATAGAAAACTGAAAAACTGATTGCTCTGGATGTGATTGTATCTCTTGGAGGAGTGCAGTGGCTGACTCTGTGTGAATTTCACTTGAATAGACAGGCAAAAATATATATTTACTGTACATAAGAGGTGTAGCACAGAGGGATGTTTCCAAGTCCAAAAGTCCGTTTAAAGGATCCACCATACCATCCATCTGCAGATGGTGACAGGCAGATGCAAATGTGGAGGGCTTTGACAGTACTCTCCAAAGCAGGGATGCAAATGTGACTTTCTTATGAGACATCAGTGGATATCACATTCTTGAAAATAGAAAATTTCCTCGATGATTTTGGTAGCAATGTTTGATACAACTGGGGTATTAATGCAAATGCAGTAATATGCTACTTGAATAATGATGTTCTTAATCACCAGAATTATCCCCTAGGAGTGACATCAGCAAAATGGGAGACTAAGAGGTCCCAGCCTGCATCCCCTTCCCTCAAATAATGATTAAAAACTACTCACTGATGAAAATATCTCTGGCAAAACTCTGGAGTACAATGAAAAAGCTGCAGCAAACTAGTGGAACACAAAAACAAACGATGGTGGCATAGAAAAGTATAGGAAGCATATTACTTGCATCAGCCTATGCCCCAGCTTGGCGTAGCTTGGTGCAAAGAGGGATTCCCTCAGCTGTGACTTCATCGTTTGGAAGAAAAGAAGAAGGCAGTCTTTACCAACAAGGACTCCAACAGTCTGACAATGCTAATTCAAGCTGATGGAGCTGCTTGAAATTCATGCCACTGTGCAGTCCTGTGACTGGAGCTGTGACACCCTTTCCCTGCTATAGCACCACTGTGTGCACACCCATTCCCTGAACCATGGCATGGTCACTGCCATACATACACTCATCCCCCAGGTCTTGGTGGTGCTGCTGATACACACACAGCTGTGCTCAATACTGTGGCACCAAGGGAGATCACCTTGGTCATAACGAATGTTGATGAGAAAAAAAAAGCAGGAGCACCCCAGAAGTCTTCCCTCGCAAGGACTCTAGCAGATCTTCCCACCATCATGGACACACACATCTTTCACTGCCAAGTATCTCTGTTGTCTTTGCCAACACTGACTTCAGCTGACAGAGTTGTCTGGACTTTATGCCACTGTTTCCTTCTGAAGCTAGACCCACTGCACCGTACCTAGCTCATGTTCTTGCACCCACCTGTTGGTGAAAGTCTTTTCCCACTGAAGGTTGTTCACAAAGTCTGAAAGAGGTGACTGCTTTTCCAAATGTGCAGATATCAGCACAACATTATAAGGAACACAAACAACAATGGACACATGACACCACCAAAGAAATACAATAAAATTTGAGTAACTAATCCCCCCCAAATGGAGATCTATAAATTGCCTAACAAAGAATTTAAAATAATTGTTTTCATAGAAGCTCAGTAAAGTACATGAAAACACAGATGGGAAAATTAACAAAATCAGGAAAGCAATATATGAAGAAATTGAGAAGTTCAAAAAAGAAATTGAAATCATATAAAAACAACAGAAATTCTGGAGCTGATGAATACAATGAAAGAAATGAAAATGCATTAGAAAGTACATTGAATCAAGCAGGAGAATCTATGAACTTGAAAACAAATCATTTAAAATTATCCAGTCAGATAAGAAGAAAGAAAAAAATGAAAGAGTGAAGAAAGCTTATGGGACTTATGGGACAACCATCAAGCAAGCCAATATTCATGTTATGGAATTTTTAGAAGATTAGAGAGAGAGAAAGAAGAGAAAACTTATTTAAGGAAATAATGACTGCAAACTTCCCAAATCTTGAAAGGGAAATAGGCATCCAGATTCATGAAGCATAAAGAATCTCAAAAAAGATCAACAGAAAGTGTACTACATGGAGGCATATTAAAATCAATTGTCAAAAGTCAAGGACAAAAAGAGAATTTTGAAAGCAGCAAGAGAAAAGTGACATAACACATAAGGTAAAACTGCCTAAGACTATCAGTAAAACTTGTATATGGGGAGAGAGTGGCATGATATATTAAAAATAGTGAAAGAACAAACTGCCAACCAAGAATACTATATAAGCAAATTTATCTTTCAAAAATGAAGACAAGAGAGTCTTTACCACACAAACAAAAACTAAGGGAGTTTATCAACATTAGACTGCCTTAAAAGAAATGCTTAGGAGGTTCTCCAAATTGAAAAGAAAATATGCTAAACAGCAATGCAAAAGCATATGAAAGCATACATTTCACTGGGAAGGGTAAATATACAGACAAATACTGAATAATGTAGCATTGTAATGGTGGTGCATAACTTTTAACTATGATATAAAAGTTTACAAATAAAACAATTTTTAATGAATATTCAATGTAAAAAGAAGCAAACTCTGGCTAAAAATCACAAAGTTGTGAGGAGTAAAAGAGTAGAGTTTTTGAATGCTATTGAAGTTAAATTTTTATCAACTTAAAATAACTACAAATATAAGACACTTTATACAGGCCTTGAGCTAACCACAAAGAAATAAAGCTTATAGTGAATACGCAAAAGATGAATAAAACAGAATCAAAGCAAATCAGTACTAAAAATTATTAAATATCAATGAAAGACAGCAAGAGAGGAACAAAATAACTACAAAACAGAAAAAAATTAATAAAATGGCAATACTAGGTCTTCACCTATCAATAACTTTTTTCTTTCTAACTTTTATTTTAGGTTTATGAGGTAAATGTGAAGATTTGTTATGTGGGTAAATTGTGCATCTTGGTGATTGGTGTACATACTTTTTGTCACCTAGGTAATAAACATAGTACCTGGTAGGTAATTTTTCAATCTTCACCCTCCCTCCCACACTCCACCTTCAAGAAGGCCCTGGGATCTATTGTTCTTTTCTGTATACACATGTCTACTTAATGTTTAGCACCCATATAAAAGTGAAAACATGTGGTATTTGTTTTTCTTCCTTCCTGCATTAATGCACTTTGGATAATGGTCTCCAGCTCCACCCAAGTTGCTGCAAATAACACGATTTCATTCCATTTTTATGGTTGTATACTATTCCATGGTGTATATGTACCACATTTTCTTTTTTTTTTCCCATTTATTTATTTTATTGCATTTTAGGTTTTGGGGTACATGTGAAGAACATGCAAATTGTTGCATAAGTACACACGTGGCAGTGTGATTTGCTGCCTTCCTCCCCATCACCTACATCTGGCATTTCTCCCTTTGCTATCTCTCCCCAGCTCCCCACCCCCCACTGTCCCTCCCCTATTTCCCACCAACTGACCCCAGTGTGTAGTGCTCCCCTCCCTGTGTCCATGTGCTCTCATTGTTCAACACCTGCCTATGAGTGAGAACATGCGGTATTTGATCTTTTGCCCTTCTGTCAGTTTGCTGAGAATGATGGTTTCCAGGTTCATCCATGTCCCTACAAAGGACCCTAACTCATCGTTTTTGATGGCTGCATAATATTCCATAGTGTATATGTGCCACATTTTCCCTATCCAGTCTATCGTCGATGGGCATTTGGGTTGGTTCCAGGTCTTTGCTATTGTAAACAGTGCTGCAATGAACATTCGTGTGCACGTGT
>NW_016108182.1:271053-272124 GCF_001604975.1 Cebus imitator | reverse complement strand
AAAAAAAAAAAAAAAAGCAGAAAAACAAACTTTTCTAAAATTTCAGGTCTCATGGCTAGATTTGTGATCAGAACTCCATGGTAGGTTATTTAAACCTGTAATCTTTGACAAGGGCTTAGAGAGCTAGTATTTTATCTCTAAATTAAAAATGTTTGGCCAGGCGTGGTGGCTTACACCTGTAATCCCAGCACTTTGGGAGGCCGAGGCGGGCGGATCACTTGAGGTCAGAAATTTGAGAGCAGCCTGGCCAACATGGTAAAACTCCATCTCTACTAAAAATACAAAAATTAGCCGGGTGTGGTGGCGCACACCTGTAGTCCCAGCTACTCAGGAGGCTGAGGCAGGGGAATCACTTGAACCTGGGAGGCAGAGGTTGCAGTGAGCCGAGATCACAACATTGCACTCCAGCCTGGGAGACAGAGCAAGACTCCGTCTCAAAATCAATAAATCAATCAATAAATAAAAATGTTTATTGAGGGCTAATGCATATATTTTGGAAACCAATAGTGGAGGTGCTTTGTAGATATTCTATTATGAAAGTTGAGAAGCTTCACCTCTGAGATCTTGCCTGAATGGGAGGTCATAGGACCTGTCATGGAGGTGGTCATCAAGTTGCTTGCAGCGAAGCCCAGATCTTTCTCAGGAAGCAGCTTTGGCCCTTTGCCAACGTGTCAAAAAATGCTTCATTGAGTCCCCAGTTTCCATAATAGGGAGCAGAGCATTAATCAGTCACTTTCCATGGTCATAGAAAAACCTCAATTCTGTTGCAGCACCGCAATGCCACATCAAGGACCTTTGAGAAGTTGGGGTGGTGGATATCATTCAAAAGCAAGCTTAGGCCACGTGAGGTGGCTCACACCTGTAGTCCCAGAACTTTGGGAGGACAAGGCGGGTGGATCACAAGGTCAGGAGTTCAAGACCAGCCTGGCAAACATGGTGAAACCCGGCCTCTACTAAAAATATAAAAATTAGCCTGGCGTGCTGCTGCGCACCTGCAGTCCCAGCTACTTAGGAGGCTGAGGCAGGAGAATTGCTTGGACCCGGGAGGCAGAGGTTGCAGTGAGCCGAGAT
>NW_016108182.1:267349-269310 GCF_001604975.1 Cebus imitator | reverse complement strand
GCTGGGTGCAGTATCTCATACCTGTAATCCCAGCACTTTGAGAGGTGGAGGTTGGTGGATCACTTGAGGCCAGGAGTTCAAGACCAGCCTGGGCAACATAGAGGTACTGTCTTTACAAAACATAAACAAAAAACGCATGGTGGCATGTGCCTGTGGTCCTGGCTACTTGGGAGGCTGAGGTGGGAGGTCCGCCTGAGCCCAGGAGGTTGAGGCTGCGGGGAGCCATGATTGAGCCACTGCACTCCAGCCTGTCTCCAAAAGAAAAGAAAAAAAAAATGCAAAAAGAAGGAAGCAGGCCCTTTGCAAGTGTTTTCTATCCTATTATGATATTTGAGATACTTAGTTGAAAAGATGAAATTGGCCGGGAACGGTTGATCACGCCTGTAATCCCAGCACTTTGGGAGGCCAAGGTAGGCAGATGACGAGGTAAAACATTTAAGACCAGCCTGACCAACATGATGAAACCCTGTCTCTACTAAAAATGCAAAAATTAGCGAAGCATGGTGGCACGTGCCTGTAATCCCCGCTACTTGGGAGGCTGAAGCAGGAGAATCACTTGAACCTGGGAGGCAGAGGTTGCAGTGAGCCGAGATCGTGCCACTGCACTCCACTCTGGGTGACAGAGTGAGACTCCATCTTGAAAAAAAAAAAAAGGTGAAATTAAGAGTGTTACCTGGCCACCAAAAGACCACATAGGATGCTAATACCTTGGTGAATATACTAAGATCTATGGTTTGTTCCTCATCTTTGCAATTTAAAACACTTCAGCTTCCAAAAGATAATTCGTGCTAGCTAAATTCACATTAATCAAAGCAGAGTGACAATGTAGTAATTTACAATAAAATGCAGGACACTAAGGGCAAAAATCATAAAGGGAAATATTGATAGATTTGACTGCATAAATATTTTAACTCTCTTGTACAAAAATCCACCATAAATAAATTAGTAAAGATTAATATTCATGTGTATATAAAGATCTCTTGTGACTTCCCGAGAGAAAGATAAGTGTTTCAATATAAAAGTGGGATAAGGACATGTACAGGAAATTTATAAAAGAGAAGATACAATTGTCTGATAACTATGAATTTCAATTCTTTCTCCTGTCAGTGGTGTGCTAGAGCCTGCTTGCAGGGCTTGAAACGTCGCATTGATAGCTTGAAATCAGTCATAGTGAGAGTATTTACACCATGGAAATCGGCAAATGACGCACAGCAGGGTTGTTTTATGTTTTTTTTTCTTGGAAGGCCAGTTAGTAAACATTTACCAGCACACTACTCTGTGTATTCAATCACTACCTTTCACCTGAATCCTTTCCAACTACATTTAAGCATTCTCAAGTCTTCTTTGCCATCTTTCTTTTATTATTATTATTTTGAGACAGAGTCTCACTCTGTCACCCAGGCTGGAGTGCAGTGGCACGATCTCGCTCACTGCAACCTCTGCCTCCCAGATGCAAGCAATTCTCCTGCCTCAGCCTCCCGAGCAGCTGGGATTACAGGTGCCCACCACCACACTCGGCTAATTTTTGTGGTTTTAGTGGAGATGGGATTTCATCAGGTTGGCCAGCCTGGTCTCGAACTTCTGACCTCAAGTGATCTGCTTGCCTTGGTCTCCCAAAGTGCTGGGATTACAGGCATAAGCCACCACGCCTAGCCTGCCATCTTTAAAGAAATCCTACCCCCATGTCCTCCTCCAGCTACTATACCATCTCTGTTTAACTTTACAGCATTTTTTTCCCCAAAGAATTGGCTATATAGCACTTGCTGAATCCACTTGCTCATTTCCCAATCATTCTTCAGCATACTTAAGCCATTTTTTTTGCCACCATCATACTCCCAAAACAGCTCTTGATTAGCTCAATGAGCTCCATGAACCCTAAATTCTATGGACAGTTTTCGCTATCTCCCCTGACCTCTTGGCAGTTGGCAGTTCCTTTTTCCTTTTCCTTTTTTTTTTTTTTT
>NW_016108182.1:261197-265185 GCF_001604975.1 Cebus imitator | reverse complement strand
GCAGTGAACATTCGTGTGCATGTGTCCTTATAATAGAACGATTTATAATCCTTTGGATATATACCCAGTAATGGGATTGCTGGGTCAAATGGAATTTCTATTTCTAGGTCCTTGAGGAATTGCCACACTGTCCTCCACAATGGTTGAATTAATTAACACTCCCACCAACAGTGTAAAAGTGTTCCTATTTCTCCACATCCTCTCCAGCCTCTGTTGTCTCCAGATTTTTAAATAATTGCCATTCTAACTGGTGTGTGAAACTCGCATTTTAAAAAGCAAGACAAGGACTTGCACTTTCCAGTCCAACATGTAAACAGCTTGGAAGTCATCTTTCCTATCTTCACAACAAGAAAAAAAGCTGAACAAGCTAACGAGCTAAAAACAACTCTTCTTGGATATGTCAGAGAATTACAGTCACAGGGTGAACTGCTGCCCTGAAAACTAGAGACACAGTCAGGCAGATAGAGAGAATTACAGCTTACCAAGAATAGAAGCCCACCAGCAGAAACCCACAGTTGGAGGCAGTATGAGTAGGAACACTTTCAACTGTAACTGATGAATTTCTAGAAGCTCTTTATGGACTATCTAGAGAGTTAAGACTCCAAGGATGGGGACAGGCTTAAGGAAACTCCACACTTTTATGAGTTTTATCTCCAGAAGTCCCACCAAGTTGTTACTGTGAAGGGAGGGGATGGGAATCCCTCCCTGCTTCCAGCAAGCAGACAAGGTAGTTTTTCCTAACCAAGACTACCCTGGGAGGAAACTATTTTACCATACCCTAACCAACTTGCATTTCACCAAAGACTGACCCACCTTGGGGAAAGGAAATACTCAGCTCCGGCCCTGTCTAGTGTTTCATCTAACCTAATGGGATGGGTGGGAAAGCTGAGAAGCACTTGTAAAGGTCACAGCCCAGGGACACAGGCGCAGTGAAAGACTGAGTTCTAATCATGAGATGATAGAATGCTTCCCTTCCTCCCAGCCTTACCACCACTCAGTAAGAATCTTGTATAATAACTGTGGATTATAGGTGAATTACAGCTGAAAGGACTGCGAGCCTTAGATTCTATTTAAGAAGGAGACTTTAGAAAAACTCAAAGACAACAAAGGAGAGGAAGACAAGGACCCTACAAGGAACTTTAGCTTCTGACACCTAAAGCTACAGCAAGGAGTAAATAGCCGAAATACTAGTAAGATAACCATCAAACCTCACACAAAAGAACTATTTACCTCATTTTTTTTCATTTTTCCTTTTTTTGTATTGATAGGGTCTCACTGAATTGCCCAGAGTGGTCTCGAATTCCTCCACTCAAGGGATCCTCCTGACTCAGCCTTCCAAAGTGCTCGGATTACAAGCACCCAACACCACACCCAGCCTACCTCAGTTCTTTCTACTGAATATGTCATGTATGCTTTTCAACAAAAACGTATAAGACTACTAAAAGTCAAAAAACACTGTGGAACCAGGTGCAGTGGCCCACACCTGTAATCCCAGCACCTTAGGAGGCCATGGCTAGGTGATCATTTGAGCCCAGAAATTCTAGACCAGCCTGGGCAACATAGTGAAACCCTATCTCTACAGAAAACAAGAAGAATTAGCTGGGCATGGTCGTGGATGTCTGTTGTCCTACCTACTTGGGAGACTGAGGTGGGAGGATCTCTTTCGTCCTGGAGGTTGAGGCTGCAATAAATCATGATCGTGCCACTGCCCAGACCAGCCTGGGCAACAAAGTGAGATCCTGTCTCAAAAAAAATCATATTCTGAAGAGGCAAAGCAAGAATCAGAAACCAACTAAAATATAGCAGAGATTTCAGAATGATTAGATTGGGAATTAAAAATAACTGCAATAATTATTCTAAGGGATTTCAGAATAATTAGATTGGGAATTAAAAATAACTATGGCAATTATGCTAAGGGCTCTATTGGAAAAAGCAGACGACATGCCAGAACAGATGAGTGATGTATAGAGAGATAAAAACTCTAAGAAAAAATAAGTAAGAAATTACAAACATTGTAACAGAAATGAAGAATGTTCTTGATGGGCTCATCAATAGACAAGAGAAGACAGGTAAGCATCAGTAAACTAGAAGATATGACAATAGAACCTTCCCAATATGGGCTGCATATGGTGACTCACACCTGTAAGCCCAGCATTTTAGGAGGCTGAGGTTGGAGGACTGCTTGAAGCAAGTTTGAGACCAGCCTGGGCAACATAACAAGACACCATCTCTAAAAAAATTATCCAGATGTTGTGGTTGAGCCAGGAGGATTGCATGATCCCAGGAGTTGGAGGCTGCAGTGAGCTACGATCAGGCCAGTACACTCCAGCATGGGTGACAGACTGAGACCCTGTCTCAAACTATAAAAATAAAATTAAAAAAACAAAAGAGAAGAAAAGAAAACTTCCCAGTATAACAATAGAAATTTCCCAAACTGAAAAGCAAAGAGAAAAAATAAGGAAACAAAAACTAAACAGAATATCAAGGAACTGTGGGCAATTATAAAAGTGTAACATAGGCATAATGGGAGGAGAGAGAAAGAAATAGAAGAAATAATTAAATTAATAATGGCAGAGAATTTTCCAAAGTTAATGCAAAGAGCAAAGCACAGATCAAAGAAGGTCAAAGAAGATCAAGCCGTATAAATACCCAAAAAAATCTACATGTAAACATACCATAGTCAAACCATAGAGAATCAAAAGCAAAGAGAAACTCTTGAAGGAAGACAGATGAAAGCAATGCCTTACCTATAGAAGAGTAAGAAGAGGTGTTCAAAGAAAAACACCATCAACCTAGAATTCTGCATTCAGTGAAATTACCCTTCCAGAGAAGGAGAAATAGACTTTCGCAGAGAAACACAATTGAGAGAAGTTGTCACCAGTGTTACTGCCTTGCAATAAATGTTAAAAGTTTTTCAAAGAAAATAAAAAGGATAGAGGTCAGAAATTCAAAATTATATTGGAGTTCAGTTATTACTGGTAAAATGTTTTAGGAAAATTAATGCTGTACCCCCTTCCCTTCAGTCCTGTTTTGGACTCTGCTTATTGATTCGTCTCCCTTCTCCCATTTTTAATATTCTTTAAGGGTGTTTTTCCAGTTCCTAGATGTGAGTCTAGTGGACACATTGCAGTCAGTGCCTGGTGTTAATGCTGTGCTTCGTAACAAGATGAAGAAATGTCAGTATCCTGACAGTGGACCATCGGGGTGTCCAGCTGCCTCTGCTGCCTCTTCAATAGAGATAGTGTCACCCTGGTTGTGGGGATAGCTGAGCAAGATATAAGGTTGGCCTCATTTACAGTTATAGGAAGGGAAACGTCTCCCACTTTGAAAAGCACATCTTCAGTCTGAAGTAACTAAATCAATAGGAGCAGGTTGGATTTTTATTAAAGTTTCCTCAAGGATGCCTAAGGGAGCATTCATCTTCTGAAAACTCTTTTTTTCTTTTTTTGAGACAGGGTCTTACTCTGCAACCCAGGCTGGAGTGCAGCGATAATCTCATCTCACTGCAGCCTCTGCCTCTCAGGTTCAAGCAATCCTCCTACCTCAGCCTCCCTAGTAGCTGGGACTACAGTTGTGTATTTTTAGTAGAGATGAGGTTTCGCCATGTTGGCTAGACTGGTCTCGAACAGCCGACCTCAGTTGATCTGCCCACCTCGGCCTCCCCAAGTGTTCAGATTACAGGCATGAGACACCAGGTTCGGCCTTCATCCTCTGAAAACCCTAGAGTGAAAAACATGGTCTGAAAAAAAGGCTTGGGCATGAGGGACCCGGAGAGTTTTTGGCTTGTCTAAGTGAGACAGAAGAGTTGCTGATACCTTGGATGCTGCCTTGATATTTTAGCTTGCAGAGTTAAGGAAATTCTGGCTCAACTAGGGTCTAAATTCACTAAAAGTCACCAGCACCAGTTCTGCAGCTCCTTTCCATCACTGTACTCACAAAAACTGCAGAACAAGGCTCATAAACTTATCCGGGATTTTCTTTCTTTCTT
>NW_016108182.1:255312-261127 GCF_001604975.1 Cebus imitator | reverse complement strand
ACTGCCTGGAAAAATGAAAAAGTGTTTCAAATTAGCACAGATAAGAATCTGGTCTAAATTGAGTGTGTCCCTCCACAAAACAAATTTCATATAGCCCACCAGTTTTAAACAGGACCACCAAAAAAAAAATCCTTAGTTGTTAGAAATTCCTCAATAGAATATTCCTGCATTAAGTTCACTTTGTGCCATATCTTCAAGGTATATATTTGAGTGTATGTAATTCTTCTTTAACATTTTCAGCCTTCTTAGGTGAATGAAACCTTATTCAAAATCGTTCTTGTTTTTTCCAATTTTTAGACGAATTTCCAGTTTGCAAACCTGCCTCCCCAAACTCCCACTGTAATGTGAGTATATTAGCAGTGTACTCAGGCTTACAAATCAAAGTATTCCAGAAAGTAAAAATTTAGGGCTGTCATTTTTTTATGTGGCCTCATCAGACACTTAGAAACAACAACAGGACTACCAGGCACTTGGACTTCTAAGATTGTTTGTTTGTTTGTTTTGAAACAGCGTCTGGCTCTGTCGCCCAGGCTGGAGTGCACTGGCGCCATCTCGGCTCACTGCCACCTCCACCTGCAGGGCTAAAGCCATTCTTCCAATTCAGGCTCCTGAGTAGCTGGAACCGCAAGGAGGAGCAGGCTAATTTAAAGATTTTTTTGTAGAAACGAGGTCTCACTATTTGCCTAGGCTGGTCTCAAACTCTTTGGGTCAAGTAATTCACCCACCTCAGCCTAAGTGTTGGGATTACCACCCTAAATCTTCATCTTATGCTACAGGTAATTAGTAGTAACAGATTAGCTAGTTAACTACAGATATCTGGTTGAAGCTAGTATGTGGAACCATAATCTACTCAATGTGAAATTCTTAATTCTGGCTGAAAGAACGTATCAGTAGTAAAGTTAATTGGGGGCAACTGTTTTCTAGCTGTCTAGAGAAACTTTGACTTTAGGAAGATGAAAAACACACTCTTCCTAAT
Source organism: Cebus imitator (assembly GCF_001604975.1). Classification (NCBI taxonomy): domain Eukaryota; kingdom Metazoa; phylum Chordata; class Mammalia; order Primates; family Cebidae; genus Cebus; species Cebus imitator. Next base: position 260,151 of record NW_016108182.1, on the reverse strand, counting down.
TCTCAATTCTTAGTGTTTTTGAATGCGGATTTAGGAATGTAGATTACTAGATGAACTTGGGTAGAAGTTAAATAGAGATAACCAGATAAAAGCACAATAGTTGAAGCCAGAAGGCTATTACAATTATTCTCAAATGTTAGTCTGAATTCTTGTTGGAATAGGATGTTGGTAGTACAGATAAATAGTGACACTTAGATGTTACTTACATGGAGATGGCTAGAGATATCTAGAATAAGTAGTTGAGGTTAGGAGCTAAAATAAAGTTTCTCCAGAGTCTATATTCATTTTTCCTGTCAACATTCTTCAGAAATTTAAATAGTACATAGTAGTATTAAATTTCTGTATGACTTTAATTTTCCCCTTCCAGGGTTCCAATACTTATTTTAATTATCTCCAGTTACTTTAAGTAATGAAATTGGCATCACCAGATCTCTACACTACTAGCTCGTTATAATAAGACGAAATAAGAAGTTGATTGACATCCAATTTTGGGGGAGAAAAAAAGAAAAAGAAGTTCGAGTGGTAAATCATGATTTTTTTCAACTTCATGACTTCATTTTTTTCTAGTTATTTCTATTTAAATCTATTTCACTACTGACACAGGTACCACCAGATATCTGTAGTACAGACTCATTATTTCACACAAAAAAACAAGAATTTGAGTTTGTGAAGACTGTACTTTCAAACATCACTGTACTTGAGCCTAGGCAACACAGTGAGACTCTGTCTCAAGAAAGAAAGGAAAGGAAGGAAGGATGAAAGGGAAGAAAGAAAGGACAGGATAGAAAGAAGAAAGAAAGAAAAAGGAAGGAAAAGAAAAATAAGACAAAGAAAGGAAGAAAAGGAAAAGAGAAGAAAGCTAAATAGAAAAGAAGACAGAAATGGCCGGGAGTGGTGGCTCACGCCTGTAATCCGAGCACTTTGGGAGACCGAGGCGGGCAGATCACGAGGTCAAGAGATAGAGACCAGCCTGGCCAACATGGTGAAACCCTGTCTCTACTAAAAATACAAAAATTAGCTGGGCGTGGTGGCGTGCACCTGTAGTCCCAGCTACTCGGGAGGCTGAGGCAGGAGAATTGCTTGAAACCGGGAGGCGGAGGTGGCAGTGAGCCGAGATTGCACCACTGCACTCCAGCCTGGCACCTGGCGACAGAGCAAGACTCTGTAACACACACACACACAAAAAGAAAAAGACAGAAAGAAAAATGAAAGAAAGTTATTTATGAGAATATTTTCTCATGCCCCTGTCTTTGATGCAGGACAGGCAAGCCCCCAGCTTGGGATTTAGCCAGGGTGGAGGGTGAGCAGGTGGTGAGACAGAGCAACTTGTATTGAACCGGTACTGCTCCTTGCAGAACAGCACTAACCCACAGGCAGTGCACCCAGAGCCAGCAGCAGATGGGCTGTTGGCAGCTGTATTTATAACCACTTTTAATTATGTGCTAATCAAAGGACAGATTATTCAGAACTTTCTGGAAAAGGAGTCAGGAGTTTCCCGAAAATACAAGTTAACTTTCTGGCTACTGCCAAGGTGCATTGCCATGGCAGTTGTAAATTGTCTTTACACTGTGAGTGTCTTGATGCTAATGGGCAGTGAAGACAACTAGAGAGGCTTTTATCATCATCAGCCAATTTGGCTGGCTTCTTCACTGCACCCTGGTTTTGGGGGAGGGGGTTTGAGGGAGTCTCACTGTGTCATCCAGGCTGGAGTACAAGGGCCCAATCTCTGCTCACTGCAACCTACATTTCTGGGTTTCAAGTGATTCTTCTGACTCGGCCTCCCGAGTAGAGTAGCTGGGATTATAAGCCCCCGCCACTACTCCTGGGTAATTTTTTGTATTTTTTTTTCCAGTAGAGACAGGCTTTCACCGTGTTGGCCAGGCTGCTGCTCTGGAACTCTTGGCCTCAAGTGATCCTCCAACTCAGCCTCCCAAAGTGCTTGGATTATAGGTGCAAGCCACCAAGCCCTGCCAACTGCATTCTGTTTTTACCAGATCCTGTTTCCATAAATGGGAGTCCTGACCTTGTGACCAAAAACCAAGTTCTGCTGGCGTCGTACCTCATCTTCTTTTCCATATTAATACTTATATCCAATTAGCTAGTGTCCTGGGTAAAAATAGTTACCTACAGCACTAACTCATTCTATCTACAATAGATCAGACTGTAGTGCTGAAAAGAAAGGATATTGATTCAACTTCCTGGATTGATCACTTTTCTTCAGCAGAGAATTTAGAGTTGAAAAGAACATGATTGGCAACTTCCTGCCTTCAACTAGGTATTCTTGTTATTTCTGGTTATTTCTAGGTAAATAATTAGATGATACTGAGTCACAGAGATGTTACGTAACCTGCTCAAAGTCACCCACTTGGGAAAAGTCCACATCTGGGATTTGAGCCTATCCTGAGTACTATCTTGAAACACAGGATGTTTGCTATCGGTGCTATATGCTATAATTTTCATTTGTACTTAGTAGCTGTAATTATCGCTAACTAGTTTACTGTGTTCAAGTGGTTATCTATAGGAAAACTGATTCCAACAAGAAACAAAAGTGTAGTATTGAGGACAATGATTAACTTCCTGAATTCAACCACTTTTCTTCAGCAACCTGATTATCCTAGATATCATCATTTATCCCTTGGCTACTAATGAGGGAGGTACCACTAGATATCTATGGCACTAATTCGATATTCAAACAAGTGAAGGACATTTTGAGCTGAATGATACTTTCCTTTCTGTTTATTTCTAGTTAACTAATTACAAATGAATAATAATTATAGCAGAATAGCAAACGTTATGGATAACATCCTCTGTGTCAAAGATGGTACTGAGAGGATGCATTCAAATCTCAGCTTTGGACATTTCCCAAGTGAGTGACTTTGAGCAGGGTATTTAACAACTCAACAACGCCACCTGTAAAATGACAGTAATAGCACATCTATGTTTATAGGGTTATCAAGAGGATTACATGTGTTAATATAAACAAATGAATCAGACCATTGCCTAGAACACACTAAGAACCAGTAAGTGTGAGCTGTTAGTATCATCTCAATTAATTTCCACAACAGCTCCATGTGGCAGGTATTATTATTACCCCATTTCACAGATGAGAAAATTGAAGCACAGGGAGAAAAATCCACTCACCAGGTTAGCTAGCTAGCAAATGACAAGCATAGCTATGATGCAGATGCATTCGGACTTCAGAATTCCTGCCATCATAAATCTAGGATTTCAAACCCATCATTGGTGCCTATTTTTATTGGAATGAGGCTCAATTAGTACGTGGCATTTGCAAGAAATCAATCAACCCACAACCTGCATCGTCCTAAGGCACACTTCTTGAAGGGAGAACCATAGAGCTCCCAGTCAACCCGGGCTCTTTTTTATTTTACATTATCAGTAGGGAGCAAAAGTTCAGAAAGATAGTTCTAGACAAAGTAGGAAAGGCGAAGCAGAAGGATGGCAAGGAGGGTGGGTAACGGAAGCGGGTGAGAAGCAAGGGAAGGTGGGAACTAACCCAAATCCACTCAGTCCGACTAGCACAGGGAACACACGCACTTCTGCAGAGGGCCTGCGACCTAGGGTGCAGGAGCAAAGCAGAGCTCAGCAGACATTGCACGAAGCAAGAGTCACCTGCAGTGTCTCTAAACACTGGGCAGGGTTCTACACTTGTACTCTGGCGTGGAGTACTTTGGACTTTTGCAAGGGGCGTGTTAGGCCTTGCAGCTTGCATCTGAGCATCCACAGCACTCTGCAAAACCCAGCCCCAAATGCAGGCTTCCCCAGACCCCCTGGAGAGTATGACCTGCTCAACTTTCTGGACATTGCTGAAAAAACCTAGCAGGCACCCTCCGACTTCCTCATTTCATCTTAATTACGGTCCGATTTGTGAATTTTGGTTGCGAATGGAACATAACCAGAGTCTCGTGTGTTAATCACCAACTACCCACAGGGGAGGGTGGTGCCAGCAGCCCACGCCACAAGGTGCACGGCCTTCAGGGTGCCGCGCCTTCACCCTGGAGAAGCCTTAGGCCGGCCTGCGTGCCTGGAGGGCTGGACAGAGACGAATTCTGCAAAGCTTCTACAAGGGCTCTGGGGCCAGACTGGGTCTCGCTCCTCTGACCCTTCCCCTGCCCCAAATCTGTTGGCACCACGCAGCTCGGTCCCTTCCTCTTGGCAGTCACCCTGCCCGGGGTGCGAGTGGTCAACGGAAGCACAAAATGGAGCGCGGGTTTCCCCACATGCCCGCCCCCTCCCCTCGTCCTGACCAGGAGCCTGCTGCTGACTTTAGGGCCACTACCCAGCCGACCCAGCCGCGAGCGCATGCTGGGAAATTCCTACGCCACAGACACACACACACACACACACCCACAACGGGAAGCGACTGGAGCAGCAGTCTGCTCCCAGCCACTACAGACGTCAGACCGGAAGCAGCAGCCGGCTCCCCGCCACGTGCAGGCCTCGGACCGGAAGTCCGCGTGCAGGAACCGGGACCAGGAGCCAGAGGGGTCCCAGCGCAGAAACTGCGGAGGTTTCATCCACCGGGCTCCCAGATGGCGGCCCAGCCCAGGTCCGGACACGAAGATATTGGAGACCTCGGCGTGGGCTTCGTGTTCCATGAGCTCCAGGAAGGCGACGGTCAGTGCCTGTCTGGGGACCTGGACCAGTGATTTGGTGAACTCTAGCAAAGGAACTTTCCTCGGGAGAGGAGCCTGGACTGGAGGCTGCTGCGCCGCCTCCCTCAGGCCGAGGGTCTAGGCCACTCTGTCCCCGGGCCCAACACCCTGATATCTCTCTCTCTCCTCTCTCCTCCCTCCCTCCCTCCCTTCCCCTCCTTCCCTC
>NW_016108182.1:242384-254252 GCF_001604975.1 Cebus imitator | reverse complement strand
TTCTCTCCCCTCTCTCCCCTCTCTCCTCTCTCTCCTCTCTCTCCTGTCTCTCTCCTGTCTCTCTTCCCTCTCTTTAGGGAGATCTCTCCCTTCCACCTTGCCTTTCCTGTTTTACAGATGTAAAGGCTATAGAGACCTCGGTGACTGAAGCGGGAGGAGACAATGAGAAGAAAATACGGTCTGAACCCGAGCGGGGTGCGGGAGCAGAAGAAGAAAGTCACGTCTGCCCTGGAGAGGCTGGCCCCATGTTCACCAAGAACCAGAAGGCCGACGGTGGCCACCAGGAGTCCTGGCAGCCGCAGCCTGAGGAGTCGGCCCAGGACTCCTACTTCTCTGAGCCAAAGACCCAAGATCAGCAGCATCCCTTTGTCCCCGTTGGATTCAGCAGGTTGCAGCTGAAGGAGCTGGAAAGCATTTTCCAGCGCTCTCAATATCCCGACGTGTTTGCTAGGTAAGCGGCTTGCTCTGGAGTTGCCCAGTTCTCCAGGGCTCTTCCTGGGACGCCTTTGGCTCTGCCCCAGTCTCCTTCCCTCCCCTCCATAGTCAAAAGCTACATGTGGAGCCCAAGGCCTCTGGAGTAGGCCTGCTCTTGAGCTGTGGGCTGGATGCGATGCCTACTGGGCATTAAGGTATTTTTCCCACAATATAGAAACAAATCAAGCTAGGAAACTTTGTCCAGACTCCTGTTTTGGAAGTGTTTTATTGGAATCGCGATTGACATCAGGGTGAGGAGAGTGAGTCGTGCAGGGTTGGATCTTGCCTTTATTGAACATTTTAACAATTTGGTTACTGTGGATTTTGGTTTTCATTGGTCTTGGTTTTTTAAATAACGCCTTAATAATTAGTAATCTTTGGGCTCTTTCAGTGGCTCACGCCTGTAATCTCAACACTCTGGGAGGGTGAGGAGGGAGGATCACTTGAGTCTAGGCGTTCCAGGCCAGACTGAGCAATATAATGACAATCCATCTCTACATAAAAATTTAAAAAATTAGACCGGCATGGTGGCATACACCTGTAGTCACAGCTACTCCAAAGGATCGCTTCAGCCCAGGTGTTCATGGGTTCAGTGAACCGTGATTGCATCATCCCCATCCAGCCTGGACGACAGAGCTAGACCCTATCTCTAAAATTAAATAGATAGATAGACAGTTAGACAGAAATACCTTGACTTGTGAGTGTCTTAGCGCTCTTAAATTCTGCACACCAAGGACAGCCATCCCTAAGGCAATCCTGGGGCTAGGCATCACAGGAACATATGCTGGACAGATTGGGAGGATAGACATTCTCAAACAGGCATGAAATGTTCATCAGTGTACTTCATTTCATTTGCAATTCTGAAAAAGTTTAAATACTGAACTTTTGTGGTTTTCTTCCCCAGAAAGCAGCTGGCAATATGCATGGATGTAAGTGAAGCCAAAGTGGAAGCCAGTAAGCCTGATGAAAGCAATTGATCAGAGTAGTCACTCTGACACCTGCTTCAGTCCTTGGATACCTTTGTCCTACACATCCTCCAGTTGGCCTGTTTTTGTTGCCTTTTCTATGTTTGCAAAGTGAGTTCTGAGCTTTAGAGGGTGAAAAATGGGATAGGGAAACCCCAGCCTATGGAAATTTTCCATTACCAGAGGGAATGTGCTTTCTAATGGAAAAATAAAACATACCAAACTGCTACTTCTATTTCCTGTACAAAATTGAGTATAAATAAAGTTCACTGCTTTCTAACGACGTTATCCTTTAGTGAATACTTCTGTGCGGAGGTATGTTGGGACAGACTGACTTAGAAGTATGCAAATTAATTCACCAAGAAACTAGGATGTGAGAAGTTTCAGCTATATTTAAAATATTTAAGCCAGTCTATGTTCTTAGCTCAATGAGTGAATGTGTAAATATGCAGGCACTGGGGTAAGGGAATAAGTCACACATGCTGCAAACACGCTATATGAGTAATCAACGTATGTTTAGATTCACTGAGACTGATGGGAAGGAGAGAGCTTAAAAGTCCAAGTGCCTGGTGGTCCTGCTGTGGTTTTTAAGTGTCTGATGAAACCGTGTGGAAAGTGGCAGCCCTAAATTTTAATTTTCTGGAATACTTTGATAAATATGCTCACATTACTATGGGGGTTGGGGGAGACAGGTTTGCAAACTGGAAATTTGTCTAAAAATTGGGACAAACAAGAATGACTTTGAATAAGGTTCCACTCACCTAAGAAGGGTGAAAAGGTTAAAGAAGAATTGCATGCACTTAAATATATACCTTGAAAAAAATGGCACAAATGGAACTTTATGAGTTAATATTCTCTTGAGGAATCTCTAACAACTAAAGAATTATTTTGGTGGGACTGTCTAGGTGGGTTTTATGAAATTTGTTTGTTTTGATCAAAAGATTAATAAGATTACTTGAGTTTTATTAAGAGCAAATTTTCCAAAGCAAAAGGAAAATCCAGGATGAGGTTATGAGCCTCACTTTGCAGTTTGTGTGAGTGCGGTGATGGAAAGGAGCTGCAGAACTGGTGCAGGTGACTCTTTTGTGCCAGCTAGACAAGCCACAAGCTCTCCGGGTTCCGCATAACCAAGCCCTTTTTTTCAGACCATCTTGTTAAGTCTCCAGAATTTTCAGGCCAGGAGAGGTGGCCCATGCCTGTAATCCTAGCACTTTGGGAGGCCTAGGCAGGTGGATCACCTGAGGTCAGGAGTTCGAGACCAGCCTGATCAACATGGTGAAACCCTGTCTCTGCTAAAAATACAAAAAGTTAGCCAGATGTGGTGTTGCGTGCCTGTAATCCCAGCTACCCAGGAGGCTGAGGAATGAGAATTCCTGGAACTGGGGAGGCAGAGGCTGCAGTGAGCCGAGATGGCACCACTGTACTCTAGCCTGGGCAACAAAGCAAGACTCTTGTCTCGGGAAAAAAAAAAAAAAAAAAAAAAAGAGCGAGGGAGAGAGACAGAAAGAGGACAAATGGCCCCTTAGACATCCTTGAGGAAACCTGATTAAAAATCCAACCTGCTCCTACTGATTTTGTCACTTCAGACTGAAGATGAAGTTTTCAAATGGGAGGGGGCATTCCCCTAGTATAACTTTAAATGGAGCCCACCTTATTCCTTGTTCAACTATCCCCACAACCAGGATGACGCTATACTTAATGAAGAGGGTTCAGAGGCAGCTGGACACCACAGTGGTCCACTGTCAGGATACTGACATTTCTTCATCTTGTTATGGAGTGTAGCATTAACAGCAGGTACTGAGTGTGATGTGTCCACTGAACTCACATGCAGGAGCCGTCAAAGCACCTTAAAGAATATTCAAAATGGGAGTACAGAGACAAAGTATAGTCCAAAACAGAACTGAAAGGAAGGAAGAGAAGGGGGTACAACATTAACTTTCCTAAAATATTTTTCCGATAAGAAAATAGCTTCTCCCAGTGGAGTTTAAAATATCAATGGCATAGAGTTACATCTTGTGGGGTTTTTTCTTGTGATATTAATTGTTTGATACACTAAACTTATCCCTTTATTGCAGGGCTAAGGGCCCCACAGGGTCATGGGGTGTCCCTTATGCTGTGCTGAGACACAGGATCTGAGAAATAAAGAGACAGGACACAGAAATACAAAGAAAGTGAAGCTGGGCTGAGGGGGGCCACGCCACCTATAAACGGAGACAGGCGAGGGCCCAAATGTCCAGAAGAGTCTATATTTATTGAGTATAGGTTAGGGGGCAGGGTAGTGAGTGAAGTCATCTTTAAGGATGGTGATAGGGTCGTGAGCAATAAACAAGGGATCCACCCCCATTAGGTCACCTAGGCTAGAAGGTAGACAGTGCGCAGCAAGGGGTCCACCCCCATTAAGTCATCGAGGCAAGGAGGTGGGCTGTGCGCAGTGAAGAGGGTGCAGTGTGCAGTATCTCTTATCTATGGGCATGCTTCTTCTAAGACTATCTATAGGAGGATGCTTTAAGTCACCCAGCAGTGACAGAGCTGTCAGGGTCTACCACCACTTGCTGGCAGCTTCCAGTGAGATCTATAGGAGGATGCTTTTCCAGCAGCACAGTAACAAGAGCTGACAAAGTTCACAGTCACCAAGGTGCGATTATTGTGAGCTCTCGGATGCTTGAAGGATTGCCGGTCTAATGGCAACCTTCCACAAGAACTGGAGCAATGTCCTACAACTCCTTTATCAGGAGAAGTGGCTCTTGCCCCAAGCCTGCCATACAGCGGGTATCTTTACGATACTGAACGCTGCCGCCTGGGCCATGGATTCTTGTCCTGGTATAACTGTTTTTCCCTTAAATCATGCTGTGCACCGTGTCTGCTCCAGACATTCCTCCGACTATAAGCTGCTTATTCCTTAATTCATGCTCTGTACTGTGTCTGCTCTAGGCATTCCTCCGACTTTGAAGTAAGATACATTATTATATATATTTAGGGAAATAACTAAGTAGTAAGATATTCTTTAGGCATTCATTCTATGAAGTAATATAGGATTATATATAAAGGATTATATAACAGGAAATAAGTGAGTAGTAACACTATAAACTGAGATATTCTTCAGGCACTAATTGTGCCAGGATTCTGCTTAGCTCTCCTTCCTCGGTGCCTATATTGGGGGTTACCCACATTTATAAAACCTCTGATTGAAAGCTTGCTTTAAAAATAGGAGGGTCAAATAGAGGAGATGTTGGGGGCATTAATTAATGTTCAAAAGTTACACGACGGTGGCCTTGAACCCCTGGGCCAATGGGTATGTCTAATAGGGGATGGGCCTTATCATGTCATGCTTGATCCAGAACCCTATTGGAGATGGGCTCATCTGGAGCCACCACTGCCCAGGCTGCCTGCACCACCCATGCCTCCTCTGCTGTAGCCTTCCTTTGGCCTGGCCCCAGTTGGCCTGGAATGATCCCCTGTCATCAGCTGTCATTTTGTAGTCCCCTTCTCTAAGGTACGGTCTTCATGACAGTTTCCAAACTGTTTTTCTGGCAGATTCTAATTGTGCAGGGTACAACGTCAAGAGCAGTTCACCAAATGCCTGCTAAATAAATTGAATACACAAAGTCAGTGTCCCATTTGTGTGTGTGTGTGTGTGTGTGTGCGCGCGCGCGCACGCACGCACGCGTGCGTTTCAAATGCAGTTAATAATGCTTGGATGCGTATTTCTAAGGGAATGACATTGAAACAGAATGGTGAGGAGGCCTCTTTTCATGAGGTGACCTCCCTGAGTCAGCATGAACGGACCCTGTACTTCACAGAAGTCCTCCAGGTACTCGTGATGTGTTTACTGATCCACACGTTTTCTCCTCTGCTCTCCATCACTCCATCCTCACTCTTACCCTTTGGGACCACATACATATGCAAGATGAGGTGGGTGAGTCCTTAGTGAGAGAACTGTGTTTTCAGACAGAGTAGAGCCCTATCCATGCTAATAGGAACATTCTGGCCCAACCCCAGACTCTAGGGGAAGCTCCCTAAAGTGGCTACTAAGTATTTATGGAAAGGTGGCAGGTAAACATTCATCAAACATGCTCCAAATTCTGTTCACTGCCCTCCCTTTTTGGGGGGTTCAGAGGGGAATAGGAGTCATTCTGGCCCAAAGGGCCTGCTGCTTCAGGAGAGTCATGAGAGGAGACTCCGCCAAAGCCAGAATGAGGCTGTTCTCCCTGTTCTCCCCCATCCCCAGCCCAGAAGGCATATTATTGCATCTTCCCCAACTCAAAATGGACAATTACAGCATCCAAGGTATTTTGTTGCTCTCTTCATCCTTTAGAGAACCACAATTCCTGCTAATTAAAAATGGAAAGGAAATATTTGGGGTCATCGGCACTCGAAACAAGGAGATGGTCCCCTGAGCAGTGATCCAGACTCATGATTCACTGGAAAAGGCAGCCATTTGTTCATGCTGTCTTTTTCCTGTGCAACTGCCAGAGTAGAAAACAAAGAAAAGAACAATGGGAGGGTGAAGGAGGCCAGGCCCACTTTTTAAAAAGCATTAAGTTCTTCTCAATACAGCCTTTGCTTTTGAGCCATCTCTAGCAATGCAATGCTTCTCATTTGCTATTAAAGTGCTTCATTGTGAGCACCAAGGCTGCATTATGAAGTGATTACAAAGATAATGCAAAGGAAAGCATGCATTTTCTGCTGTATTGTCCACTGTTTCACTTTGCGACCTTCACTGTTATGGATATAAAATGTCACATGCGACTGCGTGTAAAGTGGGACTTCTGCACAGAGAGAATGCTATTGCTACCCAGAGACCCCAGCACTTGGCAGGAGTGGGGAACATCTAGGAATGCACCTGCACATGTCCACTGCCATCCTCACCAGATAATTTTGAAACCAACATTTCTTACTTACCAATGTTGGCACCTGTTCTTTTTAAATATTGGCATCTGGCCAGATGCAGTGGCTCACGCCTGTAATCCCAGCACTTTGAAATGCCAATGAAGGTGGATCACCTGAGGTCAGGAGTTCAAGGCCAGCCTGGTCAACATGGCGAAACTCTGCCTCTACCAAAAATACAAAAGTTACCCTGGCATGGTGGTGGGCACCTGTAATCCCAGCTACTCAGGAGGCTGAGGCAGAAGAATCACTTGAACCCTGGGGGCAGAAGTTGCAGTGAGCTGAAATTGTGCTACTGCACTCCAGCCTCAGCAACAGGAATCCATCTCAAAAATAAATACATAAATAGAAAATAAACATCGGCTTCTTCAATGCTATAAGTATCTTCAAAACAGAACTACAGGATCTATAGAAATAAAAGCCACAGGACACCATCAGAGCGAGTTCTGACCTCTTCTAAACTGTGTCCACAGTTGAGCACGTGGTTTTGCCATGTTAAGATTGAAAGCCAAAGAAATACTCCACACAAATCCTTCAGTAAACACTGACACTCAATTTGACACATACTGACAGAACATTTTTTTCATGCTCAGGCTGCCTGGAAAAAGAATAGTGAATATGCTTTCACATTACTGATGAGGTTTTCAAGAGAAATATATATATACTATTTTTGTTGTTGTTGAGTCAGGGTCTCATTGCAACCTCCACCTCCCAGGCTCAAGGGATCCTCCAGCCTCCGCTTCCCAATTAGTTGGGACTAGAGACGGACACCACCATGCCTGGCTAATTTTTGTATTTTTAGTGGAGACGGGGATTCACCATATAGCCCAAGATGGTCTCGAAATCCTGGGCTCAAGCGATCCACCTGGCTCAAGTTCCCAAAGTGCTGGAATTACAGGCGTGAACCATCACGCCCGGCTGACATATATACTACTTCTACTACATCTCTGCTTCTTCCAGATTCTGGAAGAATTAAGGCATGGGGCCAAGGAAATATTCAAAAACACTGCTGCAGATAATGATTTCCACTTAGTCTAAGTTTCAAAAGAAAGAGTCTTCTAAATGTAATCCCACAAAAAGCACGGATTCTAAAATGTACTTCAAATATTTCAAAGGTAGAAATCAGGCCTGGTGTGGTGGCTGACGCCTGTAATCCCAACTCTAGGAGCCTGAAACAGGAGGACTGTGTGAGGCCAGGAGCTCGAGATCAGCTTGGGCAACAGAGTGAGACTTCATCTCTCAAAAAAGGTTTAAAAAATTTATTTAAAAAGGCAAAGATCAGAAATTAATCATTCTGATACAAGTTCAAAATGTTTATTAAAAAATATTTAACACTAGGTACCAGCAAAATACAGGTTCACCCAAGATAGATGGACTTTGTAGATGTTAGTATGAGATGAAAAGCTATGAACACAATCTCAGGAGCAGTCCAGTAGCTTCAGCATTTTATAGTAATAAAAAAATTTGGAGTCTTGCTTGTAAAGTTTTTATCTCTCTCTTTTTGTTTTTGAGACAGCATCTCACTCTGTTGCACAGGCTGGAATGCAGTGGCTTGATCTCAGCCCACTGCAACCTCAACCTCTCGTTATCAAGTGATTCACCTGCCTCAGCTTCCCCAGTAGCTGTGACCAGAGGTGTGAGCCAACACGCCCATCTAATTTTTGTATTTCCAACAGAGACAGGGTTTTAACATGTTGCCCAGGCTGGTCTTGAACTCTTGACCTCAAGTGATCTGCCTGCCTCGGCCTCCCAAACTGCTGGGAATACAGGCATGAGCCACTGACCCAGCCAGCTTTCTGAAGTTTCTAGAGTTATTTCACATAAAACAACAACAAAAAAAAACAAACAAACAAAAATAAAAAGCTGTCTTCACTTCAAGTGAGGTATGAACTATGACTTTTTTTAAAAAGGGAAGAGCTATGATAAATATATGCAAACTAGGGGAATAGAGTTTGTTCTGAGTTGTTTTCAAAAGAATAAAAATACATTTGTCTGAATTCTAATCAAAGGGTGTTGTGCTTGCAACTGTGCATGCTCTGAGCACACCTGTGGTTGCGGTATTTTCCCATGCAGTCATTTGGTGCTGTGGTGACTCCACTAAGAAATATTGGAATCCTTGAAGTGAAACAATGAGGCTTAAATGGACTTCCTGATGTTAAGCACAACTCTGTAACATTTGACTTCCGGTAGTCCAGGGCATGGACTGGAGTTTTAAAGACTATAAAAAGCAGCCAGGCGGAGTGGCTCATGCCTGTAATCCTAGGACTTTGTGAAGGTGAGGTGGGCGGATCACTTGAGGCCAAGAGTTCAAGACTAGCCTGGCCAACATGGTGAAACTCTGTCTCTCTAAAAATACAAAAATTGTACTGACGTGGTGAACAGGTGCCTGTAATCCAAGATATTTGGGAGGCTAAGGCAGCAGAATAGCTTGAATCTAGGAGGTGGAGGTTGCAGTGAGCTATGATCACACCACTGCACTCAAGCCTGTGCCACAAAGTGAGATCGTTTCTGAAAATAAGAAAAAAACAAACAAAAAAAAACACTTAGAAGAGCCAAAGGCGGTGGCATGAACCTGTAGCCCCAGTTACTCAGGAGGTTGAGGTGGGAGGATCACTCAAACCCAGGAGTTCAAGGCCAGCCTGGGCAACATAGCAAGACCCTTGTCTCTAAAAAGGAAAACCCAAAATCTTGAGTGGACACCCTTTGTAATCAGTTGCTATAAGATAACCTCCACTATAGCTCTTTCTGCCATCTTTCCACACTGCCACAATGTTGTGCATGAATGTCCTGGCTGATGCTCTCAAGAGCATCAACAATGCTGAAAAGAGAGGAAAACGCCAGGTGCTTATTAGGCCGTGCTCCAAAGTCATCGTTGGTTTCCCGCTGTGATGATGAAACATGGTTACATTGACGAATTTGAAATCATTGATGATCGCAGAGCTGGAAAAATTGTTATGAACCTCATAGGCAGGCTAAACAAGTGTGGCGTGATCAGCCCCAGATTTGATGTGTAACTCAGAGATCTAGAAAAATGGCAGAATAATCTGCTTCTGTCCTGCCAGTTTGGTTTCGTTGTACTGACAATCTCAGCTGGCATCATGGACCATGAAGAAGCAAGAAGAAAATATACAGGAGGGAAAATCCTGGGATTCTTTTTCTAGGGATGTAATACATATATTTACAAATAAAATGCCTCATGAAAAAAAGATAACCCTCACTATATACCACTCATCCTAAGAATGCTACATGCCATCACCTTTATTTTGGGATTCCTTGGAAGTGTTCCTTTTACTCCAGCCCATTAAGCCAAGGCAGTAGCGTGTCTCAAGGAGAATGGATCCTTGTCCCTTCATTTTACAGATTCAGGGTGCAGACCCAGAGCAGTAGAGTAGTCTCCCCAAGAAGGCACACAGAGTTCATCCCAGAGAAGACTAACCATTTAATGATCATTCCCTCCCCTGGGTCCTGAGTCCTATGGACAGTACACACAAACCCAGGTTCAGCTCCGCAGCACTTAACCACCTCCATCCTGCACAAAACTCTCCTTCAAAGGGCTGAAAACTCAAGGCTTCCACCTGAGTCGAAGCCCTGGGTCATTTTAACTCTAGGAAATGTAATCAACCTCCCTTGAAGGTACTCAGTATCCTTGTGTTCACACTTTCAGGCTTTGAGAGGTTGATGAAATTTGTACCCTCTTCACAAAGGGCCAAGTATGTTTCCTCTGCAACAGCCCTCATTTCCACCAATCTTTTTTGCAAAGCAAAGTCATCCAACCGATGGCACAACCCATGAGCAAAAGCCAGTTCTGTGCTTGTGTTAATTAACTTTTTTAGGAAAGCAGGCTAACAGCTTGGAAGCTGTCATGATGCAATTAGTACTCGTTTTGAAATATGTAACTTTTGGTTTGCCTCAATCAATACCACACTTGCTCCTTCTCAGATATCAGCACAGAACTATGGGGCAGGGATCCTGACTGCAATAGTATAAACAAAATTTAATTTTCAACTACACACCAATGGGCTGGATCCCCCCATCCAAAGGGTATTTTCAAAATTATGTTTTTGTAAAGACTAGGTCTCACTTTGTTACCCAGGCTGGTCTCAAATTCCTGACCTCAAGCAATCCTCCCACCTCAGCCTCCCAAAGTGTTGGAATTACAGGTATAAGCCACCACGTCCAGCAGAAGGATATATCTTAAGGTGAATGTGTGAATTTCTAACATTTACATGCCAGTGTTTTAGATTCTGGGAATACAAAACATGCCTTGTACACGTGCTCTTGCTTTTACAGTCAAGGGACACAGGGATTGAAGTGGTGACATTCAGGCATAGGCACCATAATTGACATGCCTAAACTCATACCAGGCACAGCACCCGGACAAAATTAGGGTCACTATGAGATACAAAAGTTTGCAGAATGACTTTTTCCTATGCTAGGCCCAATAATTTTGGTTTAAGAAAATAAAATGGAGACAAGATAGAAAGCAAGGAAGAATCTATGTTAATTTCTCCCTTGAACAAAAGGAAAATGATGAAACAAAAGATGTTTTAAAATCAGAAGTAGAAAAGGAGGCTGTGGAAACCTAGGCGAGAAAGAAATCCATGGCAATGTCTGAGTCCAGCGCTGTTGTTCAGTTTCAGGGAGTTGTGGGGTAAGGGGGAGCTGGGAATAGGGTATGCCCTGAATGTTAGCTAGTGGGGCACAAAAAGATGGCTCCAGTCAACTGGGATTTATTGATGAAAGAAAAAAGCAGAATTCAGGTTCATATGCAAATGAGTTTCTAACATCTTCCACAGCCCTCATCACAAGGTAAAGAAGCAGGGCTATCTTTTCTCTTTTTCTCTGTCCTCCTTTGAACTCAATTGGTCACCTTAAGGGGCTTAACAGGATTGAAATATTGGTTAAGAAGGAGGGAAAGTCAAGACTGAGCGAAGCATGTCACAATGTGACTGGCCCTAGCCCAGGTCCCCAAGCCCAACACTTCAGGAAAACACCCAGGATTGTCCTATTGCTTCATTTGAATCAGAAAATATTTCTATGAATGTCCAATTAATTCTATGGGCCTATTCACCACATCGAAACTTCAATCCAAACAGAAATATTGAAAGATGTTAAATTGGTTCTTCTGCTGTTTATTTAGAGACTTGGACTTGTGAGCTCTCCATAACCAAATCTGTCCTTCCACTTGGTGGATTATGATCCAGAAATATTGCATAATGGTATAATACACCATTAATTCAGAAGGATGCTCAAGATATGGGGTTCCTTCTGCATAAAAATTAAGCAGATTATACCTTAGGGAATGGACCAAATATTTCTCATTTGTTCTTATACCTGGACCAACTAAATGCATTCATTTTCCATTGCTTTAAACTGTCTTTTTTGTTATTCACTTATTCATCCATTATTGTCTGTCATCTTAGAATTTAAGGGAATATATAACATATAAGATGAATATAATACAATTAGAAAAGAAAAATGAAAAGTGATTGTTTAAATCAATTAACAGCGGACTAAGCTGCCATTTTCTTTTTTTTTTTTT
>NW_016108182.1:174705-236934 GCF_001604975.1 Cebus imitator | reverse complement strand
ACTTTGGACTCTAGGGGAAGCTTCCTAAGCGGCTACTCAATATTTATGGGAAGGTGGCAGGTAAACATTCATCCAATGTGCTCCAAATTCTGTCCACCACCCTCACTTTCTGTGGGGGACACAAAGGAATAGGAGCCATTGTGGCCCAAAGGTCCTGCTGCTTCAGAAGAGTCATGAGAGGAGACTCCACCAAAGCCAGAATGAGGCTGTTCTCCCTTTCTCCCCCATCCCCAGCCCAGAAGGCATATTATTGCACCTTTCCCAACTCAAAACGGACAAACACACCGTCCAGTGTATTTTGCTGCTCTCTTCATCCTTAAGAGATGCCAAATTCCTACTAATTAAAAATGGAAAGGAAATATTTGAGGTCACTGGCACTCGAAGCAAGGAGATGGTTCCCTGAGCAGTGATCCAGACTCATGATTCACTGGAAAAGGCGGCCATTTGTTCATGCTGTCTTCTTCCTGTGCAACTGCCAGAGAGAAAACATGGGAGGGTGAAGGAGGCCAGGCCCATTTTAAAAAAAGCATTAAGTTCTTCTCAATACAGCCTTTGTTTTTGAGCAATCTCTAGCAATGCAATGCTTCTCGTTTGCTATTAAAAGTGCTTAATTGGGAGCCCCAAGGTTACACTATGAAGTGATTGCTAAGATAAGTGCCACGATTCCATCAGAATTTCCTCTCGCAGGGGTTAAATCAAAGTCCAGTTTCATAGACCTTATCCATTCCCAGTGTAAAGCAAGGCTCTGTTTTCTTAGGAAAGCATGCGTTTTTCACTGTATTGTCCACTATTTCACTCTGTGACCTACAGAGTTGCGGATATGAAACGTCAGCAAGGCAGTTGCATGTAATTTGGGACTTCCATACAAAGAGGAGGTTATTACTACCCAGAGGCCCCAGCACCTGGCAGGAGTGGGGAACATCTATGAATGCACCTGTGCATGCCCACTGCCATCCTCACCAGATAATTTTGAAACCAGCATTTCTTATTTCCCAATGTGGGCACCTGTTCTTTTAAAACATCAACTTCCTCAGTGCTATAGGTACCCTCAAAACAGAACTACAGGATCTGTAGAAATAAAAGCCACAGGACACCATCAGATCCAGTTCTGACCTGTCCACAGCTGAGCAAACGGCTTTGCCATATTGTGATTGAAAGCCAAAGAAACATTCCACACAAATCCTGCAGTAAACACTAACATTCAATTTGACACACACTAACAGAACATTATTTTCATGCTCAGGAAAAAAATAGTGAGTGTTCATTCCCATAACTGATGGAGTCTTCAAGAAACATGTATATACTTGGTTTTCTGTTCTGTTTTTTTGTTTTGTTTTTCTGATCTAGGGTCTCACTCTGTCATCCAAAGAGGAGTGCACTGCCCACTCTCGCCTCACTCTCACTGCAACTTGTACCTCCCAGGCTCAAGGGATCCTCCCACCTCAGCCTCCCCTGTAGCTGGGACTACACTCATGCACCACCATGCCTGGCTGATTTTTGTACTTTTAGTGGAGATGGGGTTTCACCTTGTTACCCACTCTGGTCTCAAACTCCTGGGTTCATGCGATCCACCCCTAAGGATCGCTTGAACGGAGCTACCACGCCCCGCTTACATACATATTATTTTTAATGCCTCTCTAGTTCTTCCAGTTTCCAGAAGAATTAAGGCATGGGACAGAGGAAATAGTCAAAAATACTGCTGCAGATAATAGTTTCCACTCAGCCTAAGCTTCAAAAGAGAGAGTTCTTTTAAAAGTCATCCCACAAAAAGAGTGTGTTTTAAAATGTACTTCAAATGATTCAAAGGCAAAGATCAGGCCAGTTGCCACCGCTCAGGCCTGTAATCCCAGCACTTTTGAAAACAGAGGTGAGAGGATCGCTTGAGCTCAGGAGTTCATATCCAATCTGGGCAACATATTAAGATCTCATCTCTCAAAAGGGATTTTTAAAAACATATAAAAAAGGAAAAAAGGTAAAGATGAGAAATTATTCTACTACAAGTTTAAATTTTTGTATTTACTAAAATATATTTTAACACTGGTTACCAGAAAATAGGTTCACCCAAGATAGACGGTTGTTGTAGATGTTAGTTTCAGCTGAAAAGTTATGAATAAAATCTCAGGAGGAGTCCAGTAGCTTGAGCATTCTGTGGTAAAATTTCTTTAAATGGGGTTTTGCTTTCTAAAGTGTTTCTTTCTTTTCTTTTTTTTTTGAGTCGGAGTCTCACTCTTGTCACCCAGGTTGGAGTGCAATGGCATGATCTCTACTCACTGCAACCCCATTTGCAAAGCCCATCTTCAGTCTGAAGAAACTACAGCAATAGGAGCAGGTTGGATTTTTAATCAGGTTTCCTCAAGCATGTCTAAGAGGACATGCATCCTCTGAAAACCCTTTTTTTTTTTTTTTTTTTTGAGACACGGTCTTGCTCTGTCACCCAGGTTGGAGTGCAGTAGCATGATCTCAGCTCATTGCAACCTCTGCTCCTTGGGTTGAAGCAATCCACCTGCTTCAGGCTCCCTAGTAGCTGGGACTACAGTGGTGCACCACCGCGTCTGGCTGAGTTTTGTATTTTCACCGTGGGGTTTCAGGCTGGTCTGGAACTCCTGGCCTTAAGTCATCTGCCTGCCTCAGCCTCCCAAATTGCTGGAATTACAGACATGAGCCACTGGGCTGGCCTTCATTCTCTGAAAACTCTTGAGAGTGAAAAAGATGGTCTGAAAAAAAAGGCTTGGTCATGGGAGGCCCATTGCTGCAGTCACACAAACTGCAGAGCAAGGCTTATAACCTCATCCTAATTTTTCTTTTCGATTTGAAAATATACTGTTAATAAAACTTAAGTAATCTTAGTAATTTTTTGATCTCATGACCTTCAAATTAATCATCACTGCCTGGGAAAATGAAAAAGCATTTCAAATTAGCACAGGTAAGAATCTGGTCTAAATTGAGCGTGCCCCACTCCACCACCAAACAAATTTCATAAAACCCACCAGTTTAGAACAGTAACACCAACAAAAAAATCCTTAGTTGTTAGAAATTACTAAAGAGAATATTCCCTCATAAAGCTCCATTTGTGCCATATCTTCAAGGTATATGTTTGAGTGTATGCAATTGTTCATTAACCTTTTCACCCTAATTACATGAGTGAAAACTTATTCAAAATTGTTTTTTATTCCTTTTTTTTTTTTTTTTTGCTGGAGAACAGAGTTTTTTTTTTTTTTTATTTTTTTTCCTCGGGCATTCGAGCATTCGGGGAGCAGAATTTTTAAGGACAACTTGGTGGGTGGGGGAGATTTTTAAACAAATTTCCAGTTTACAAACCTGCCTCCCCCAACCCCCACTGTAATGCAAGTATATTAGCAGTGTATTCAGGCTTACAAATCAAAGCATTTGAAAAAATCAAAATATCGGGCTGCCACTTTCTACATGGTTTCATCAGACCCTTGAAATCAATAGTAGGACCACCAGGCACTTTGATTTTTAAGGTAGCTCCTCTCCATCAGTTTCAGTGAATCTAAATGAATATTAATTACTCATAAACTGTGTTCTTTCTGTGCGTAACTTATTCCCTTACCCCAATGTCTGAATATTTATAAATGCAGTCATTTAGCTAAGAAGGTAGCCTGGTTTAAATATTTTAAATACAGTTGAGCCTTCTCACATCCTAGCTCCTTGGTGCATTAATTTGCATACTCCTCAAGTCAGACTCACTTCCAAAATAACTCCATATGGTAGTGTTCTCTGAAGGATACCATTGTTAGAAGGAATTGAACTTCATTTGTACTTAATTTTCTACAGGAAATAGAAGTAACAGTTTAGTTCTGTTTCATTTTATTTTTCCATTAGAAAGCTTATTCCATCTGGCAATGGGAAATTTCCATATGCTGATTTACATATCCCATTTTTTCACCCCCTAAAGTTCAAAACTCACTTGGCAAACATAGGAAAGGCAACAAAAACAGGCCAATTGAAGCAGGTTTCAGAGTGGCTACTGTGATCAATTGCTTTCATCAGGCTTACTGGCTTCCACTTCAGCTTCACTCACATTCATGTATATTGCAAGCTCCTTTCTGGGGAAAAAAACCACAAAAATTCAGTATTTGGAATTGTGAATGAAATGAAATACACGTATAAACATTTCATACCTGTTTGAAAATGTCTATCCTCACAACCGCTCCAGCACATTTTTCTGTGATACCTAGCGCCAGGCTTGCATTAGGCAGGGATGGTTGTCCTTTGTGTGCAGAATTTAAGAGAGGGCTAAAACACTCAGGATTCAAGATATCTCCATCTATCTATTTATCCATCCATCCATCAATCAATCATCTATTTATCTAATCTATGTATCTAATTTTAGAGACAGGATTTAACTCTGTCCCACAGGCTGGAGGGCAGTGGCCCAATCATGGTTCACTGAAGCCTTGAACTCTAGGCGCAAGCAATCCTATAGAGTATTTAGGACTATGGGTGCATGCTGCTAACATGCCCACCTAATTTTACAAAATTTTTGTACAGATGAAATGTCACTATATTGCTCAGGCTGGTCTCGAATGCCTGGACTCAAGTGATCCTCCTGACAGCCTCCAGAACGCTAGGATTACAGGCATGAGCCACTGCACCAGCCTGAATATTAATAATTTTTAATGCAAACATTTCACTTGGTTCATTTCTATACTTCATGGAAAATATATTGATGACCCCTAGGAATCGCCCCACCCCACAGTTCACGAGTGGCCTTGAGCTAGGGGCCTTGAGCCCCTTACTTAGCCTTCTGTCCTTGAGGAAGAACAGCAGTGTCCTGTCCACGCGCCCTCTTTATCCCTGCTAATTTTTCTTACTTCAAGGTTTGCTTTGTCTGAAATTAATATAGCTACTCCAGCTTTCTTTCCATTTTTTTTTAAGACAGTCTTACTCCTTAGCCCAAGCTGGAATGCAGTGATGCTGTCTCAGCTCACTGCAACCTCTGCATCCCAGGTTCAAAGGATTCTCAGGCCTCAACCTCCCAAGTAGCTGAGACTACAGGTGTGCGTGACCACACCTGGCTAATTTTTGTATTTTTAGTAGACATGGAGGTTTCACCATGTTAGCCAGGCTGGTCTAGAACTCCTGGCCTCCATCGATCTGCCCGATTTTGACTCCCAAAGTGCTGGGATTACAGGTGTAAGCCACCACACCTGGCCCAGCTTTCTTTTGATTAGTGCTACTATAGCATAGTCTTTCTCCATCCCTAAAAAAACAAACAAACAAACAAACAAAAAAACAAAAAAACCTCCTTTGACTGAGATTCCCTTGGCAAAATTTTGAAAACCTCTCCTGTCTCCAAATCAAAACTATCCTTTTCCTTTTCCTTTTGATCCATGTCTTTATATTTTATTTTATTTGTTTGTTTGTTTATTTGTTTATGAGATAGGGTCTCACTCTGCTGCCCAGGCAGGTGTGCAGTGGCATGATTACAGCTCATTGCAACCTCAACCTCCCTGGGGTCAGGTGAGCCTCCCACCTCGGCCTCCCGAGTTGCTGGGACTACAGGCACAGGCCACCCTGCCTGGCCAATTTTTATATTACCCAAGTGTTTTGCCGTGTTTCTCAGGCTAATCTTGAACTCTTGAGCTCAGGCAATCTGCCTGCTTTGGCCTCCCAAAGTTCTGAAATTACAGTTGTTAACTACCACACCTGGTCTGTTTATATACATATATATTTAATATGGGTTTCTCAAGACAATATAGAATTGGATCTTGTATTTTTATCCACTCAGAGTTTTTGCCTTTTTTTTCCTCTTCATGTTCATAGCATGAAGTTTCTGTCTCTCGGTTGGTGTATTTAGATCATTCACAATTAAAGTGATTATTGATACCTCTGGATTCCTGTCTACCATATTTGTAACTATTTTCTATTGTTCTTGGTTTCTATTTTGTCTTCTACTCTCTTTCTGCCTTCTTTGGTTGTAACTGAGCTTTTAATTATGATTCCATTTCCTCTCCTCTCTTAGTATATCAGTTACACTTCTTTTTTAAAATTTTATTTAATGGTGTGTGTGTGTGTGTGTGTGTGTGTGTGTGTGTGTGTGTTCTTTGACTCTTCTTCTTTTTTAAAGGCAAGGTTTCACTCTGTCACTCAGGCTGGAGTGTAGTGGCACAGTCATAGCTCACTGCAGCCTTGACCTGCTGGGCTTAAGCAATCTTCCTGCCTCTGCCTCCTGAGTAGCTGTGAGTACAGATACACAGCACCACGCATGGCTAATTATACTTTAAAAATATTTTTAGTATTGCCCTAGTGTTTGCAATATACATTTACTACTAATGTAAGTTCACTTTCAAATAACACTATATCATTACATGGATAGCACAACTATTTTATAACACAGTATTCCTGATTCCTTCCTTATAACATTGTTGTCCTTTATAACATTGCTGTCGTTCATTTCACTTATCCGTAAACTATAATCACTGAACATAATTTTGCTATAATTACTCTGAACACTGTTATCTGTCAGATCAATTTAGAATAAGAAAAATGAGAGATTTATTTTACCTTCATTGATGATTTCTCTAATGCTCTTCTTCATGTAAACTGGAATTTCTGGCCTGTATTATTTTTCTATTCTTTGAAAAACTTTTAACATTTATTGCCAGGTAGTTATACTGGTGACAATTTCTCCCAATTTTGTTTGTCTGAGTAAGTGTATATTTCTCCTTCTCTTGAAGGGTAATTTCACTGGATGCAGAATTCTAGGTTGTTGTTTTTCTTTGAACACCTCTTCTTGTTCCTCTGTAGGTAAGGTATTGTTTTCATCTGTCTTCTTTCAGGAGTTCTCTTTGTCTTTGATTTTCTGAAGTTTGAATATGATATGCTTAAATGTAGATTTTTTTGGTATTTATCTTGTTGGATGTTATTAGGCCTTCTTGGGTCTGTGGTTTGGTCTCAGACATTAACTTTGGAAAATTCTGTGCCGTTATTACATTAATTATGTCTTTCATTTCTTTCTCTCTTCTCCCATTATGCACATGTTACACCTTGGTAATTATCCACAGTTCCTTGATATTTTGTTTGGTTTTTCTTTCATTATTTTTTCTCTTTGCTTTTCAGTTTAGGAAATTTCTATTGTCATATTGGAAAGTTTTCTCTTCACTTTTCTTTATTTTACTTTGTTTCTGAGAGAGGGTCTCAGACTGTCATCCAGGCTGGAGCACAGTGGATTGATCATAGTCATGCAGCCTCCAACTCCTAGGCTCATGCTGTTCTCCTGCCTCAGTCACCACACCTGGATACTTCTTTTTTAAGAAGTGAGGTATTGCTATGTTGCCCAGGCTGGTCTCAAATTTGCCTCAAGCAAGAAAGTTGTACCAATTTTGCTCAGTTTTAGCCAAGTGAACCCATGCTATGAATTTCAAATAGAATTGTTTTAAGCTTATATAAGAAAAATAATTGGGAGGCCGAGGCGGGTGGATCACGAGGTCAAGAGATAGAGACCATCCTGGTCAACATGGTGAAGCCCCGTCTCTACTAAAAATACAAAAAATTAGCTGGGCATGGTGGCGCGTGCCTGTAATCCCAGCTACTCAGGAGGCTGAGGCAGGAGAATTGCCTGAACCCAGGAGGCGGAGGTTGCGGTGAGCCGAGATCGCGCCATTGCACTTCAGCCTGGGTAACGAGAGTGAAACTCCGTCTCAAAAAAAGAAAAAGAAAAAGAAAAACCTATTATCAAAAAGTAATGTTTGATGCTACTTGAAACTGAATGTAATCTTTCAGTGTTGGTGCTGGCTTATCATGCTAGAGGTTAAAATTTTAATCTACTTAAGTAAAAAAATTTGCATACTCAATTAAAGACATAAGGCATATACTGACATTCAACATACACCAGACAGTATGGCAACCATCTGACTTTTTAGAAACACAGTTAACGTCATGTTTACAAACACCCAGTCAATCACTTCAGTCAATTCGGCAATTTTGGAGAAAAAAGTCAGTGTATGGTTTCATTGACAATCTGGCAAAAACACAAAAGTGGTTGAACGAATGACCTACCATCTACCTACTTTACAACCATCCCCATTAGTGATTCAAGCAAATATATGTTCATCAACCATTATATATCAATCAGCAAGTCAAATATAAAGGGGTGAAATAAAATTTGATGACATAAATATGTTTTAGTTCAATTTCCTTCATAATAAATAACAGAAGCATCACTGTGGCTGGTGTTCTTCTAAATGCTAGTGTCTAAATGAAGTTTGACCAAAAACATACTGAAAAGCTGAGTGCTGTGTGGTTACCATATTTTTATTATAATAGGTTTTCTGCCCATTAGACCTTCAAGAGCAATATAAAATTGAAAGTTTCCTTTAAAAATAAGAAACTATAAATAATCTCACCAGCAGAAAGTTTTTATTTTCAAATATAAATTGTGTATCTTTATTTTTAAGGTATTTTTTACCATGTTCACTTTCAAAACACTATACTGAGCAAAGAGCAGCTTTCCTTTAAAAAATAAAAAAAAAGCAACAAACTTTCCTAAAAATGGGCCTTTACCAACTGTTAGTGGAGGTAGGGTTTTTTTAAATACAGTAATTAGAGCCACAAAATATATTCCAAACCAAACCCTAGAGCAGTCATAGAGCATATTCAAATAACAACAACAGCAACAACAACAACAGATTCCTACAAACATTTTTCACAGGGAATGAATCTTTTTTCTTATGGGTACCTACTAGGTTTTCCAGTTAAATAAATTATCTATTACAGCTTTACTGATTCTGCTGAAAGCAATTAACTTTAAAATTTGTTACATTGCACTGATTGGCCAAAACACAATGCAACTAATAAATATGGTGGCGGTTAAGAAAAATCATAGAGCTCATTCCCAGAAAGATTTTCATTTCCCCCTTTTGTTTTTCTGGAAGAAGAAAAGCAAAGCTCCACCAAGAATTTGCTAATACAAGTGAAAATAAAATAAATCAGCTTAAAATGGATACAATGCACCTTGAAATTTATTTCCAAGAGCAAGAACCTAAAGTGAAGCATTTTAAATAATAAAAGCAAAGTGAATTCAAATCAAATGGGAAAAACAAATGTAGCTACTTTGTAAAAGCTGTTCTTATCTGGATGCAGTGGCTCACACCTGCTTGTAATCCCAGCACTTTGGGAGGCCGAGGTGGGTGGATCACCTGAGATCGCAGTTCAAGACCAGCCTGACCAATATGGTGAAACCTCGTCTCTAATAAAAATACGTAATTAGCCAGCGTGGTGGCGCATGCCTGTAATCTCAGCTACTCCAGAGGCTGAGGCAGGAGAATCAGAGGCTGAGACAGGAGGATCGCTTGAACCCAGGAGGCAGAGGTTGCGGTGAGCCGAGATTGTGCCATTGCACTGCAGCCTGGGCAACAAGAGCAAAACTCCTCCGGGAAAAAAAAAAAAAAGTGTTTGTCACATCACAACAGTAATTTTGATCAGCAGTAATTTTGATTAAATAAAATCATATCAATTTACACTAATTTTCTATTCTTTTCCAAAACTTCCCTTACTCTCAAAAGAAAAAATGCATCTAAGACCCAGCAATGCCCAGCTCCATGAACTTTTCTTATCTCTTTTGAGCCATTTCTCAATTTTCCAAGTAGATTCAACTTGTTACTGTAAGGAAAAATTGACTTCTAAAGTAAACCATTCTGTCATTCACCTGAAAGAAAAGTATCCAAATTATAAAAATCTGAAATAATTTATTATCAAATTTAAAATTTAAATAAAAACAAAAGTTTGCTTGCAAAGGCCTTGAAGAAAAGGAAAAGATAGCATGCATTCAAAAACTAGAGATGAAGACAAATATACTTATCTACACAGGCACTGGCAGACAAAATTTAATCGTTGCCTTTACTCATTGTAAGACATAGCCCACCCTATGTTTTTTTCATTCACTAATCACTGAGGTACCAATATTCAAGAATGGAAAATTTAATATTGAAAAAATAAAACCTAAGACTGAAGCATTTTTCTGAGCCCCTTCAGAAAACCAGGGCACACTAGGTTTTGTGTGTCAGTATGTTTCACTTACTGGTTCTGTGATAAAATGATCGCTGTGTAAATAACATTGTCAGACGACTTTGCAAATGAACACATAAATCTTGGATATCAACTGGCACATCTTTTTTTTTTTTTTTTGAGATGGAGTCTGTCTCTTGTTGCCTAGGCTGGCGTGCAATGGCAGGATTTCGGCTCTCTGCAACCTCTGCCTCCTGGGTTCAAGGGATTCTCTTGCCTCAGCCTACCAAGTAGCTGGGATTACAGGCGCCCACCACCACACCCGGCTAATTTTTGTATATTAAGTAGAGACAGGGTTTCACCATGTTGGTCAGGCTGGTCTCGAATTCCTGATTTCAGGCGATCCACCTGCCTTAGCTTTCCAAAGTGCTGGAACTACAGGCGTGAGCCACCGTGCCCGGCCCTCAACTGGCACATCTTGTTAGTACCAAAAGAACTCCTGAAGTTTAAAGCAATCTTTTAATTCAGAACACATGCACCATTCCAAACTGCAACAAATATTGTGCAACACTCAACGAGACACTGACAGATAAGAGCTGTATGGAAATTACTAAACCCACCTGCAAAGCAATTCTGTACAAATTGCATTGTCTGCAGAGGTCGATTCTGTGTGGTTGATAGTTGTTCTTTGATGTCAGTTTCTCAACGCAGCCACGGTTTAAGTCTCAGAGCATCAACTCCATTTAAATAGTATCTGAACAGCCTCTCATCTCGAACAAAACCAAGAATTTTCATAAAGTTTCAATGCGGACTTATTTGTTATTTAGGTTTCCAAAACAATCTCATCAGTCTCCCTCAACCATGGCGTATATGGCTTTCTTAACCAAGTTAGTACCAAGGCCCTTTCTCCTGTATTTGGAATCCATGGCTAACATGGCTATATAACCTCGGCGGAACATCTTTTTGTGCATATCCAACTTGCAAACCATGGCACCCTACACACTTCTTCCCTTACCATGGCCAAGAAGCACAGTTGTGGCCAGTTGTGGATAAAATATCTATAGGTATAAACGAAGTAGGGTTCGGAGAGATCTTTGGTGATCAGTCTCATGATATCCGGCATTTGTAGCTCGGATTCAGATCGGGCATATCGTAATGTCCGATGCTCCCCGGATTCAACCTCCCTGCCTGAAGGGCTTCTTAAGCTGCAGCTGGCGGTCGGTTGGGGACGAAGACAGCAGCCGCACCTGCTCGCCTTTCTCCTCCTCCTGCTGGGGGCCCTCGGCCAGTCAGTTACGGGCCGCCGCGGGATCGCTCGCCTCTGCTGCCTCCACCGGGCTGGGGACCACAGTTCTTGCATTATTAGGGAGGGAGGGAGGGAGGGAGCCTCTCACCCGAGTGTACTCAGGCTCCTTTTGTTGCAGTCGCTCTGGGGCCTCCGTCAGAGGTGGCCGCCACCAGTTTAGGACGCCCTGTGTCAGCACCAAGTGCCCTAATATTCTCTCTCTCTCCCCCGCCCCCCCCCGTCCTCTCTCTCTCTCCTCTCTTCTGTCTTTTGCGATGTTTCTTCCTTCCTCTTTGCCTTTCCTTCTTTCCAGATGCGAAGGCTATAGGGACCTCGGTGATTGCAGCGGGAGAAGACGGTAAGAAAATACATTCGGAACCCGAGCAGGGAGCAGTAGCAGAAGAAGAAAGTTACGACTGCGCGGGAGCTGCGGACCCCATTTTCGAGTAGAACTAGAAGAGCGGTGGTGGCGACCAGAAGTCGGCCCATGACTCTTCTGCGGACAGTCCGCAACCCCAAAATCAGCAGCATCTCTTTGGCACCAGTGGGTTCAGCGGGTTGCACTTGAAGGAGCTAGACAGCATTCTCCAACGCTCTCACTATCCCGACGCGTTCGCTGGGTAAGCAGCTTGCTCTGGACGTGCCCAGTTCCCAGGACGCTAGGGCTCCTCCTGGGACGCTTTTGGCTCTGCCCCAGTCTCTTTCCCTCCCCTCCAGAGTCGAAAGCTTTGTCGGGGGTCCAAGGCCACTTGAGTAGGTCTGCTCTTGAGCTGTGGGGTGGGGACTTCTGGACATTAAGGTATTTTTCCCACAATATAGAAACGAATCGAGCCAGGAAACTTTACTCAGATTCCTGTTTTTGTAAATGTTTTATTGGAATCGCGATTGACATCGAGGTGAGGAGATGAGTCATACAGGGTTGGATCTTGCCTTTATTGAACATTTGAATATTTTGGTTCTTGTTGATATTTTTCATTCGACTTGATTTTTAAAATAATGACTTAAAAATTAACAATCTTCTGGCTGGTTCAGTGGTTCACGCCTGTAATTCCAGCACCTTGGGAGCCTGAGGCAGGAGGATCACTTGAATCCAGGCAGTCCAGACCAGCCTGAGCAATATAGTGACACTCTATTGCTACAGAAAAATTGTAAAAATTAGACAGGCCTGGTGGCACACACCTGTAGTCCCAGCTACTCCTGAAATACCCTAGCTTGAGCTTGGCTATCATGTATTCATTTTAAACAATCCTGCCAACTCCATTTTGCTCACCCTGAGCTGTTTGCCTACCCTGAGTTATGTAGGGCATTCTGTTCCGAAAGCTTGTGGACTGAGACACCTGGAATCTTTTTAACCAATTTTCTGAGAAACAGGGCCCACCGGCCCTGTACATCCTGTGTCTGTAACTCTGTAACTGCAACTCCACATCCTGAGTAAAAAAACAATTTTAAGTAGAACTTTTTGTTAGGACCCCCTTCTCCCCTAACCTGCTCCTTCTGCTTCTGTAATAATCTGCTTATTGCCCCCTGACCCTAAACGGGTGTAAAAATGTGGACCGCGCTTTGTTCTTGGCGGAGAGGTTTGAGCACTAGCTGACTCTCAGGCGCCGGCATAAAGGTGGACTCTCAACAAACTCAGTGCATGGCGCTTCTGTTTAAACTCGCTCGGTTATAACACAACACTCCGAAGGATCGCTTCAGCCCAGGTGTTCGTGAGTACAGTGAACCTTGATCGTGCCAACTCGCTCCAGCCCCGACAAAAGAGCTAGAACTTGTCTCTAAAATGAGAGAGAGAGAGAGAGAGAGAGAGAGAGATCTTGACTCGTGAGTGTCTTAGCGCTCTCTTAAATTCTGCACACCAAGGACAGTCATCCCCAAGGCAATCCAGGGGCTAGGCATCACAGGAAAATATGCGGGAGAGGTTGGGAGGATAGACATTTTCAAACAAGTATGAAATGTTCACAGGTGTATTTCATTTCATCCACAAGTCTGAAATAGCTCAAATACTGAACTTTTGTGGTTTTCTTCTGCAGAAAGGAGCTTACAATATGCATGGATGTGAGTGAAGCCAAAGTGGAAGCCAGTAAGCCTGATGAAAGCAATTGATCAAAGTAATTGGCCCGAGTAGCCACTTCAGTCCTTGGATATCTTTGTCCTACACATTCTCAAATTGGCCTGTTTTGTTGCCTTTTCTATGTTTCCGAAGTGAGTTCTGAACTTTAGGGGGTGACAAATGATATTTAAAAAAAAAAAACAACCCAGCTTATGGAAATTTCCCATTACCAGAGGGAATATGATTTCTAATAGAAAAATAAAACTAAACATACCCAAACTGCTACTTCTATTTCCTGTACAAAATTAAGAATAAACAAAGTTTGATTCCCTCTAACAATGGTATCCTTTAGAGAACACTTCTTCTGTAAGGAGTTATGTTAGGACTGTGTCTGACTTAGAAGTATGCAAATTAATGCACCAAAGTGATAGGATGTGAGAAGGTTCAACTGTATTTAAAATATTTAAACCAGGCTAAGTTCTTAGATCAGCGAGTGATTGTATAAATATTCAGGCATTGAGGTAACCGAATAAGTCACACACAGAGAGAACAGTATATGAGTGATTAATGTATGTTTAGTTTCACTGAGACTGATGGGAAAGAGAGAGCTTAAAAGTCCAAGTGCCTGGTGGTCCTGCTGTGGTTTTAAAGTGTCTGATGACGCCATGTAGAAAGTGGCAGCCCTAAATTTTAATATTCTGGAATACTTCTATGTGTCAATATGAAAACACTGCTAATATACTCACATTACAATAGGGGTGAGGGGGAAACATATTTGCAAACTGAAAATTTGTGTAAAAAATTGGAACAGAGACGAACAATTTTGAATAAGGTTCCACTCACCTGAGAAGGGTGAAAAGGTTGAAGAATTGCTACACTCAAATATATACCGTGAAGATATGGCACAAATTGAACTTTATAAGGGAATATTCTCTTGAGGAATTTGTAACAACTAAGGAATTTTTTTGGTAGGACTGTCTAAAAAGGTGCGTTTATGAAATTTGTTTGGTGGGAGAGGGGCATGCTCAATTTAGACCAAATTCTTACCTGTGCTAATTTGAAATACTTTTTCACTTTCTCAGGCAGTGATGATTAGTTTGTAGGTCATGGGATCTAAAGATTACTAACATGAGTTAAGTTTTATTAAGAGAATTTTCCAAAACAAAATAAAATCCAGGATGAGGATATGAGCCTCGCTCTGCAGTTTTTGTGAGTGCAGTGATGGAAAGGAGCTGCAGAACTGGTGCAGGTGACTTTTAGTGAATTTAGACCTAGTTTGGCCCAATTTTCCTCAACTCTGCAGCTAAAATAGCAAGTTGATAGTCACAGTATCAGGACTCTTTTGTCGAGCTAGATAAGCCACAAACTCTCTGGGTCCCCTATAACAAGGCCTTTTTTTCAGGCCATCTTGTTCACTCTCAAGAGTTTTCAGAGGATGAATGACCCCTTAGACATCCTTGAGGAAACCTGATTAAAAATCTAGCCTATTCCTATTGATTTAGTTACTTCAGACTGAAGATGCGCTCTTCACATGGGGTAGGGGCATTCTTCTCTGTATAACTTTAAATGGTGCCCATCTTATAACTTGCTGAACTAATCCCCCAACCAGGATGACACTATACCTAATGAAGAGGCAGTAGAGGCAGCTGGACACCCGTTTGGTCCACTGTCAGGATACAGACATTTCTTCATCCTAATACCAAGCACAGCGTTAACAGCAGGTACTGAGTGACATGTGTCCACAAGACTCATATCCAGGAGCTGGGAAAACACCCTTAGAGAATATTAAAAATGGGAGGAAAGAGACAAAGCTATAAGCATAGTCCAAAACAGAACTGCAGGGCAGGGGATACAGCATTAACTTTCCTGAAATAGATTACCAATAAGGAAATAGCTTCTCTGGGTAGAGTTTAAAATGTCAGTAGCACAGAGTTATGTGTTGTGGGTTGTTTTTCTTATGATATTAATTGCTCAATATACTAAACTGTTCCCTTTGTAAAACCTCTGACTGAAGTTTTGCTTTAAAAAGAGGTGGTTAAAAAAAGTAAAAGTAAAAGTAGAAGAGCTGTCAGGGGGCATTAATTAATATTCAGAAATAACATGGCAGCGGCCCTGTCCCCCTGGGCCACAGGGTAGGAATAATCTTGGATGGGCCCTGTCATGTCATCCTTCATCAGAGCCCTATTGGAGATTGGTTTTTCTGGAGCCACCACTGCCCGGAGTGCTGATGCCAACCGCGCCTTCTCTGCTCCTGTCTTCCTTTGGCCTGGCCCCATCTGGCCTGGAATGATCCCCTGTCATCAGCTGTCATTTTGTAGTCCCCCTTCTCTAAGGTACGGTCTTCATGACAGTTTCCAAACTGTTTTTCTGGCAGATTCTAATTGTGCAGGGTACAACGTCAAGAGCAGTTCACCAAATGCCTGCTAAATAAATTGAATACACAAAGTCAGTGCCCCATTTGTGTGTGTGTGTGTGTGTGTGTGTGTGTGTGTGTGTGAGAGAGAGAGAGAGAGAGAGAGAGAGAGAGTGTGTGTGTGTGTGTGTGTGTGTGTGTGTGTCAAATGGGGTTAATAATGCATGGATGCGTATTTCTAAGGGAATGACATTGAAACAGAATGGTGAGGAGGCCTCTTTTCATGAGGTGACCTCCCCGAGTCAGCATGAACAGACCCTGCACTTCACAGAAGTCCTCCAGGTACTCGTGATGTGTTTACTGATCCACACGTTTTCTCCTCTGCTCTCCATCACTCCATCCTCACTCTTACCCTTTGGGACCACACACATATGAAAGATGAGGTGGGTGAGTCCCTAGTGAGAGAACTGTGTTTTCAGACAGAGTAGAGCTCCATCTGTTCTAATAGGAACATTCAGGCCCAACTTTGGACTCTAGGGGAAGCTTCCTAAGCGGCTACTCAATATTTATAGGAAGGTGGCAGGTACACATTCATCCAGCATGCTCCAAATTCTGTCCACTGCCCTCACTTTTTGGGGGGGCACAGGGGAATAAGAGCCATTGTGGCCCAAAGGTCCTGCTGCTTCAGAAGAGTCATGAGGGGAGACTCCACCAAAGCCAGAATGAGGCTGTTCTCCCTTTCTCCCCCATCCCCAGCCCAGAAGGCATATTACTACATATTCTCCAACTCAAAACAGACAATCACGCGGTCCAATGTATTTTGTTGCTCTCTTCATCCATAAGAGATCCCCAATTCCAGCTAATTAAAAATAGAAAGGGAGACTTTGGGTTACTGGCACTCGAAGCAAGGAGATGGTCCCCTGAGCAGTGATCCAGACTCATGATTCACTGGAAAAGGCGGCCATTTGTTCATGCTGTCTTCTTCCTGTGCAACTGCCAGAGTAGAAAACAAAGAAAAGAACAATGGGAGGGTGAAGGAGGCCAGGCCCACTTTTAAAAAAGCATTAAGTTCTTCTCAATACAGCCTTTGTTTTTGAGCCATCTCTAGCAATGCAAGACTTCTTGTTTGCTATTAAAAGTGCTTAATTGGGAGCCCCAAGGTTACACTATGAAGTGATTGCTAAGATAAGTGCCATGATTCCATCAGAATTTCCTCTCATGGGGGTTAAATCAAAGTCCAGTTTCATAGCACTTACATGTTCCTCGTATAAAGTGAGGCTCTGTTTTCTTAGGAAAGCATGCTTTTTTTGCTGTATTGTCCACTATTTCACTCTGCAACCTTCACAGTTGCGGATATGAAACGTCAGCAAAGCAGTTGCATGTAATGTAGGACTTCCATACAGAGAGGAGGTTATTACTACCCAGAGGCTCCAGCATCTAGCAGGAGCGGGGAACATCTAGGAATGCACCTGTGCATGCCCATTGCCATCCTCACCAGATACTTTTGAAACCAACATTTATTATTTCCCAATGTTACCACCTGTCCTTTTTAAACGTCGACTTCCTCAATGCTGTAAGTACCCTCAAAAACAGAACTATAGGATCTAAGCCACAGGTCACCATTAGACTGAGTTCTGACCTCTTCTAACCTGTGTCCACAGTTGAGCACATGCTTTTGCTAAATTGAGATTGAAAGCCAGACAACAACTCTACAGAAATCCTGCAGTCAACACCAACATTCAATTTGACACACACTAATAGAACAGTTTTTTCATGCTCAGGAAAGGAATAGTGAAAACCCTTTCCTATAATTGATGGACTCTTCAAGAGACATGTATATACTTTTTTCTTTTTTTTTTTTTTTTGAGACGGGGTTTCACTCTGTCATCCAGCCTGGAGTGCAGTGGCCCTATCTCACCTCACTGCAACTTTCACCTCCCAGGCTCAAGGGATCCTCCCACGTCAGCCTTCCTTGTAGCTGGGAGTACAGGCATGTGCCACCGTGCCCAGTTGATTTTTGTACTTTTAGTGGAGATGGGGTAACACCATGTTGCCCAGGCTGGTCTCGAACTCCTGGGCTCAAGAGATCCACCCTCTCGGGATCACTTGAACGTGAGTCATTGTGCCCCGCTGACATATATAGTATTTTTAATGCATATCTAGTTCTTCCAGGTTCCAGAAGAATTAATGCATGGGGCAGAGGAAATAGTCAAAGATACTGCTGCAGATAATAGTTTCCACTCAGTCTAAGTTTCAAAAGAGAGACTTAGACTCAAAAAGATTTCCCCCAATCTTTTTGCAAAGCAAAGTCAGCCAACCAACAGTACAACCCAAGTGCAAAAGCCAGTTCTGTGCTTGTGTTAAATTAACATTTTTAAGAAAGCAGGCTACAGGCTTGCGTACTATGATGCAATTAGTACTCATTTTGAAATATGTAACTTTTGGTTTGCCTCAATCAATATCACACTTGCTCCTTCTCAGATATCAGCACAGAACTGTGGGGCATGGACCCTGACTGCAACTACACACCAATGGGCTAGATCCCCCCATACAAAGGGTAAATATTTTCAAAATTATGTTTTTGTAAAGACTGGGTCTCACTTTGTTACCCAGGCTGGTCTCAAACTCCTGGCCTCAAACACTATTCCTACCTCAGCCTCCCAAACTGCTGGAATTACAGGTCTGAGCCACCACTGCCAGACAAAGGATAGATCTTAAGGTGAATGTGTGAATTCCTAACATTTAAATGCCGGTGTTTTCGATTCTGGGAATACAAAAGATGCCTCGTACACACACTCTTGATTTCACAATCAAGGGACACAGAAGATTGAAGTGGTGACATTCAGGCATACGCACCATAACTGATTTACCTAAACTCATCCCAAGCACAGCATCCAGACAAAATTTGGGCTACTATGAGATATGCATGTTTGGAGCATGACTTTTTCCTATCATAGGCCCAAGAATTTTCCTTTAAGAAAAAAAAATGGAAGCAAGGTAGAAGGCAAAAAAGAATCTCTGTCCATTTCTTTTTTGAACAAGGGGAAAAAAGATGAAACAAAAGATCTTTTAAAATCAGAAGTGGAGAAAGAAGCCGAGGAATCTAGCGGAGAGAGAAGCCCATGGGAATGACTGAACCCAGAGCTGCTGTTCACTTTGAGGGAGCTGTGTGGTAATGGGAGTAGGGCATCCGCTGAGTGGGACTCAAAAAGATGGCTGTGGTCAATTGGGCTTTATAGGAGAAAGGAAACAGAACTCAGGTTCATATACAAATGAGTTTCTAACACCTCCTTCCACAGCCCCCATCACAAGGTCAAGCAGTAGGGCTGTCTTTTCTTTTTCTCTCTCACCTACCTTCCTTTTAACTCCGTTGGTCACCTTAAGGGGCTTAACAGGATTGAAATATTGGTTAAGAAGGAGGGAAAGTCAGGACTGAGAGGGGCATCTCACAATGTGACTGGCCCTGGCGCAGCTCCCCAAACCCAACACCCCAGGAAACACCCAGGATTATCCTATTTCTTCATTTGAATCAGAAGATATTTCCAAGAATGTTCAATTAATTCTATGGGCCTACTCACCAAATCAAAACTGCAATTCCAACAGCAAGTCAGAAAGAAATTTTGAAAGGCATTAAATTGGTTCTTGCACTGTTTGTTTAACATAGAGACTTGGACTTCTGAGGTATCCATAACCAAATCTGTTCTTCCACTAGGCGGATTATGATCCAGACATCGTGCATAGCGACATATTAAACTGAATCCTGAATTCAGCAGAATGCCAAAGATAGGGGGTTAGTTCTGGATAAAAATTAAGCAGAGTCCTTCCCTAACCAAGGGCTACTCTGGGAGGCAACTATTTTATCAGAGCCTAACCAACTTGGGTTTCACCAAAGCCTGGCCAACCACAGGGAGGGGAAACTCAACTCCAGCCCTGTCTAGCCAGCCATCTAACCCAATGGGATGGGTTGGAAAGCTGAGAAGCACTTGTATTTGAGTGTATGACGTTCTTCATTAACTCTTTCAGTCTTCTAAGGTGAGTGGAACCTTATTCAAAATAGTTCTTGTTTATTCTAGTTTTTAGACAAATTTCCAGTTTGCAAACCTGCCCCCCTCACACACCCCCACTATAATGCAAGTATATTAGCAGTGCATTCAGGCTTACAAATCAAAGTATTCCAGAAAATTAGAATTTAGGGATGCCACGTTCCACATGGCTTCATCAGACACTTAAACACAACAGCAGGACCACCAGCCAAGAGGACTTTTAAGCTATGTGCTCCCCATCAGTCTCAGTGAAACTAAACATACATTAATTACTCATTTAGTGTCCTCTCTCTGTGTGTAACTTATTCCCTTACCCCAATGCCTACATTCAGTCATTTAGCTAAGAAAGTAGCCTGGTTTAAATATTTTAAACACAGTTGAAACTTCTCACATCTTGACTCTTGAGTGCATTAATTGGCATACTTCTCAATCACACTCAGTCACAACATAATTCAACATAAAAGTGTTCTCTAAAGGATACCATTGTTAGAAGGAATTGAACTTTATTTATTCTTAATTTTGTACAGGAAATAGAAGTATCAGTTCAGTTCTGCTTAATTTTATTTTTCCATTAGAAAGCACATTCCCTCTGTTAATGGGAAATTTCCATAAGCTAAGGTTTACGTATCCTATTTTTCACCCCCTAAAGTTCAAAACTCACTTCACAAACAGAAAGGCAACGAAAACAGGCCAATTAGAGAATGTGTAGGACAAAAGTATCCAAGGACTGAGGCTGGTTTCAGAGTGGCTACTGTGATCAGTTGCTTTCATCAGGCTTACTGGCTTGCACTTCAGCTTCACTCACATCCATGCATATTGCCAGCTGCTTTCTGGGGAAGAAAACAACAAAAGTTTAGTATTTGGAATTGTGGGTGAAATGAAATACACCTGTGAACATTTCATACACATTGAAAATGTCTATCCTCCCAGCCACTCCATCACATTTTTCTGTGATACCTACCCCCAGGCTTGCATTAGGTAGAGATGGTTGTCCTTTGTGTGCAGATTTTTTTTTTTTTTTTTTTTTTTGAGACAAAATCTCACTCTGTAACCTCCTGAGTAGCTGGGATTATAGGCACCCACCACCATGCCTGGCTAGTTTTTGTATTTTTAGCATAGACAGGGTTTCATTATGTTGGCCAGGCTGGTCTTGAACTCCTAACCTCGTGATTCGCCCGCCTCAGCCTCCCAAAGTGCTGGGATTACAGGTGGGAGCCACCATGACCTGCCTGTGTGCAGAATTTAAGAGAGCACTAAAACACTCAGGATTCAAGATGTCTCTACCTATGTAGGTACGTACGTATGAATGTATCTATCTATCTATCTATCTATGTATCTTTCTGTCTATCATCTATCTATCTAATCTATGTATCTAATTTTACAGATAGGGTCTAGGTCTGTCACACAGGCTAGAGGGCAACGGCATGATCACAGTTCACTGAAGCATTGAACTCCTGGGCTCAAGCGATCCTTCAGAGTAGCTTGGACTACAGGTGCCTGCAAATATGCCCAATTAATTTAAAAAAAATGTTTTGTAGAGATGGAGTCTCACCATATTGCTCAGGCTGGTCTTGAACGCCTGGACTCAAGTGAGCCTCCTGACCTGGAATCCCAGAGCACTGGGATTACAGGAGTGAGTCACCACACAAGCGCAAAGATTAAGATTTTTTAATGCAAATATTTAAAAAAATCAAGACAAATGAAAAAAATCCACAATAACCAAATTGTCCACATTTTCAAGAAAGGGAATATCCAACCCTGTACAACTCACTCTCCTCACCCTATGTCAATCGCGATTCCAATAAAACATTTACAAAAACAGGAGTCTGGCCAAAGTTTCCCAGAGTGATTCGTTTCTATACTGCAGGAAAAATACCTTGATGCCCAGTAGGCATCGCCCCCACCCCCACAGCACAAGAGCGGCCTGGAATCCGAAACTTAGCCTTGTGTCCTTGAGCCTTGTGCTCTTGGGACCCCTAAATAGCCAGTGGCCTTGACCCCCCTACATAACTTTTGACTCTGGAGGGGAGGGAAGGAGACTGGGGTAGGGCCAAAGGCCGCCCAAGAACGGCCCTAGCGTCCTGGGAACTGGGCACCCCCAGAGCCAGCTGTTTACCCAGCAAACATGTCAGGATATTGAGAAGGTCAGAAAATGCTGTCTGGCTCCTTCAGGTGCAACCTGCTGAACATGCTGGGGCTGAAGAGACGCTCCTGATCTTGAGGCCGCGGATCGTCTGCGGAGGAGTCCTGGGCCAACTCCTCAGGCTGCTGCTGCCAGGGCTCCTGGTGACCACCACCGCTGCCCTTCTGGTTCTCGTTGATCTTGGGGTCCGCAGCTCCCTGCGCACACGTGACTTTCTTTTTCTGCTCCTGCTCCGTGCTCGCGTTCGTCCCGTACTTTCTTCTCACCGTCTTCTCTGGCTTCAGTCACTGAGGTCTCTATATCCATCTCATCTGGAAAGAAGGAAAGGCGAAAACAGATCGAGGAAGAAGAGAGCAGGATGGATGGAGGGAGGGAGGGAGAGAGGTGAAGAGAGAGAGTCTTGCTGGCAAGGGCTCGCGGCCGCGGCCGGGGCGTGGCCGTAAAGTCAGGGACGCGCTCCTGGTCAGGCGCGGTGTGGGGAACCCGCGCTCCACTTTGTGGCTTCTTTATACACCCCCACCCCGGGCGGAGTGACTGCCGGCAGGAAAAGGCTGAGCTGTCTGGCAGAAGCCTATTTGGGACAGGGGGAGGAGAGGAGGAGCGAGACCCAATCTAGTCCCCAAGCCCTTGCAGAAAGTTTGCAGAACACGTCTCTGTCCAGCCCTCCAGGCAGGCAGGCCAAAATAAAGCTTCCGCAGGGGAGAGCCCAGACAAGCTGAAGTCAGTACACCTAGCGGTGTGGGCTCCCGGAACCACTCTCCCTCCCCACTGGGTAGTTGATGACTAATGAATGAGTTTCTCTAGTTCTGTTCTGTTCCCACCCAAAGTCCGCTAATCTGACCGTAATTAAGATGAAATGATGAGGTCGGAGGCTGCTTGCTAGGTTTCTGCAGCAATGGCCAAAAAGTTGAGTGTGCCACGCTCTCCAAGGGGTCTGCTGAAGGAGAGTTTGGGGCTGGGATTTGCAGAGCACTCTGGATGCTCAGAGGCAAGCTGCCAGAAACCTAACCCGCCGCTTGCAAAACTCCAAGTACTCCAAGTCAGAGTACACATGTAGAACCCTGCCTGCTGTTTAGTGCCTCGCAGAAGGCTTACACTGCAAGTGTCACTTCCACAGGCTCTAGACGCGACTGAGGAGCATGCAATGTCTGCTAAGCTCTGCTCCACTCCCGCGCCTTAGGTTGCAGAAGCGCAGGTGCTCCGTGTGCTGGGCGCACGCTGTGGACTTGGGTTAGTTCCCACTTTCCCTTGCTCCTCATTCCCTCATGTTAGCCACCCTCCCCGTCCTCCTCCTGCTCTTCTTTTCCTACTCCTTGCCTAGAACTATCATTCTGACCTTTTGCTCCTTGCTGGTAAATGTCAAATAAAAAAGAGCCAGGTTACATCGGGAGGTCTGTGTTTCTTCTCACTTCAAGAAGTGTGCCTCAGGATGATGCAGGGTGTGAGTTCAGTGACCTATGATAGCACCACTGCACTCCAGCCTGGCCGACAGAGTGATACCCTGTACCTCTCTCTATATAGATATAGATATAGATATAGGATATATATACACATATATACATATAGGTATATAGATAGTGCCTCCAGATGATTCTGGGCTGGGTGGTGCAGGCCAGTAATCCTAACTACTCCTGAGGCTTTGGCGGGAGCATCGCTTAAGACCAGCAGCGATCTTGGCACACTGCAATCTACCCCTCCCGGGTTCAAGTGATTCTCGTGCCTCAGCCTAAGGAGTGGCTGGGACTACAGGCGCACACCACCACGCCCAGCTAGTTTTTGTATTTTAGTAGAGACGGAGTTTCACCATGTTAGCCAGGATGGTCTCGATCTGTTGACCTCATGATCTTCCCGCTTCGGCCTCCCAAAGTTCTGGGATTACAGGCGTGAGCTACTGCAGCCGGCCTATACCCATTTTTAATTGCGTGCTAATCAAGAAGCAGGTTATTCAGAACTCTGGAAAAGGAGCGAAGAGTTTCCAGAAAAAAACAAGATAACTTCCTGGCTATTGCCAGGGCCCGTTGCCATGACAGCTGTAAATTGTCTTTACTCTGGGAGTGTCTTGATGCTAATAAGCCATGAATACAACTAGAGGTAGCTTTGGTCGCCACCTGCTGGATTTGGCTGGCTTCTTCACTGCAACCTGGCTTTTGGGTTTTTTTGTTTGTTTGTTTTTTGTTTTTCTGAGGGAGTCTCACTGTGTTGGGCAGGCTGGAGTGCAAGGGTGCGATCTCGGCCCACTGCAACCTATGCTTCCCAGGTTCAAGCGATTCTTCTGCCTCAGCCCCTGAGTAGCTGGGATTACAGGCACCCACCA
This sequence comes from Cebus imitator, assembly GCF_001604975.1. Classification (NCBI taxonomy): domain Eukaryota; kingdom Metazoa; phylum Chordata; class Mammalia; order Primates; family Cebidae; genus Cebus; species Cebus imitator. Next base: position 212,777 of record NW_016108182.1, on the reverse strand, counting down.
CTATGCCGAGCTAACTTTTGTATTTTTTTTTTTCAGTAGAGACAAGGTTTCACTGTGTTGGCCAGGCTGGTCTGGAACTCCTGACCTCAGGTGATACCCCCACCTTGGCCTCCCAAAGTGCTGAGATTACAGGTGCCAGCCACCACCCTACCCCACCCCCACCCCCACCCCCACTGTCGACTGCATCCTGTTTTTACCAGGTTCTATTTCCATTAGTGGGGCCGTGACCTTGTGACTGGAAAACAAGTTCTGCTGGCCTCCTATGTCATCTTCACTTCCATATTAATAAATATTTCCAATTAGCTAGTGTCCTGGGTACAAATAGTTACCTACAGCACTAACTCATTCTATCCACAATAGATCAGACTGTAGTGCTGAAAAGAAAGAATATTGATTCAACTTCCTGGATTGACCAACTTTTCTTCAGCAGAGAATTTAGAGTTGAAAAGAACGTGATTGGCAACTTCCTACCTTCAACTAGGCATTCTTGTTATTTCTAGTTATTTCTAGGAAAATAATTACAAAGGTACCAATCGAACATTTATAGTAGTAACTAATTATTCCAATCATAAGAAGAATTTACAATTGACAAGTTTGTGTTGTGTTTTTTAGTTCTCCAGCTTTAACTAGTTATTCCACTCATATTTACTTATCCATAGTAAACCATATGCCTCTTGATCACTACTGATTTGTAGTAACAGCATTCAAAAAATATAGAGTAGAGAAATATAGCTTTTTGGTTGTTCTTTTTTGGACAGAGTATTTTCCAGTTATTTCTAGATATATCTCTGTACCACTACTTATCTACCTTTCCAGTACTTTACTTCAAGAGGAAATAAGAAGTTGCACTTCAGAAAAATGTTTGTCAACATCCTGGCTTCAATAAATTTTCTAGTTATTTCCGGTTATTTCTCTATAAGTAGTTATGTAGGTAACACTAGTCATCTATGTTGCTAACATATTCCTTCACTGATAAGAAGTTAGACTGAGAAAAATGTGTTCTTTAGCTTTCTGCCTTCAACCAGTCCTTCAGGTTGTATCTTTTATTATTATTATTAATTTACCTTTGACATGGCTTCACTCTGTCGCCCAGGCTGGAGTGCAGTGAGCCCATCATAGCTCACTGCAGCCTCTAACTCCCAGGCTCAATTGACCCTCCCGCCTCTGCCTCCTGAGTAGCTGGGACTACAGGCTCACACCACCACATCTGGCTCATTTTTAAATTTTTGGTGCAGATAAGTTCTCACTATGTTGCCCGGGCTGTGTTATGTCTAGTTAGTTACCTTTATATAAAGCTTACCTTAGAGGCTGGGTGCAGTGGCTCATGCCTGTCAACCCAGTGCTCTGGAAGGCATAAGTGGGAGGATTGCTTGAGACCAGGAGTTCCAGATCAGCCTGAGCAACATAGTAAGACCTCATTTCTACCAAAAAAATAAACAAATGAATAAATAATCAGCCAGGCATGGTGGTGTATGACTTTAGTTATAGCTGCATGGGAGCCTAAAGCAGAAGGATCAATTGAGTCAGGAAGTTTGAGGTTACAGTGAACCACGTTGGTGCCATTGTACTCCAGCCTGGGTAACAGAGTGAGATCCTTTCTCAAAAAAAAATATAAAGTTTACCTTAGTATTCTAGATATTTTTAATATTACATCCACGTTTCAAAAGGAAATACAAAAATGGATATTTAGAGATAAAAAGCATGGAGTTTTCAGCTTTAGAGCTTTAAGTAGCTTTCTAGCTAATTCTAGGTATTTCTAATTTTTAAAAAGTACATAACTACCATGAGTTATCTATATTTCCAGTACCTTATTTCAAAAAGAAATTAAATTTGGATATAAAAATAATATGTTTTTCAACATCCTAGATTCAGGTATTTTTCTACTTATTTCCAAAATCTCTAAGTAAGTACTTGTCTAGGAACCACATATTACCTATATTATAACAAATTTTTTAAAATAAGAATTATGAAGTTGAATTTGAGGAAAACGTGTTTGACAGCATCCAACCTTCACATACTCAGTCTGGTTCTAGTAATATCTAGTTATCTTTACATAAGTCTTACATAGATAGCTATGTCTATAGCACTACTTTCATATTACAAAAGATACAAACATTTAAATGTAAGAAGGATGGGTTTCTTAAAATTCTAAATTTAAATCAGTATATCTAGTTATATCTAGTTAACAAGATGTGACAAATTACCTATTGGGCTAACTCATTAATTCAATAAGATACAAGAATTTGGATGTGAGAAAAGATTGGTTTTGCATTCTCTGGCTTCAAGCCATGATTGCTTTATGCCTGCATTTAAGTAGTTATCAAGTTATCCACAGGTATCTCTAGTATTAACTCATTTTTCCAATAAGCAATAAGAAATTAATGTGAGAAAAATGTGTCGAAGTCTCCCGAGATTTCCTAGTCACTTTTAGTTAACTCTAATAAAGCTGTTACTTAGGTATTACTATTGTCGACAGTATTAACATTTCAATCCAAGATGAAACATTAATTTAGATTGAGAGGAAGTTTTTTTTTTTTTTTTTAGCGCTTGGAAAGTGCAACTTGTTTTTCTGGTTTTCTCTGGCTACCTCTAGTTTACAAATTACCTAGATCCCACTGGATAGCTCTTCAATTAATTCATTATTCCAACAAGGAAATAAGAATATAGACATGAGATTATCATGATTTTCAGCTTTCTGACTGACTAGCTATTCCAGTTATCTCTAGTTATCTATGTTTAATTCTATATAGATGCCACTATGTATCTATGGTACTCTTTATTTCAACAAGAAATAAGAATTTAAATTTGTGAAGAATGTCCTTTTCTGTTTTCTGACTTCAATCAGTATTCCTGATTATCTCTAGATACCATCTACAGACTAGTTACCTAGGTCCCACTGGTCATCTGTTGGTCTTATGAAGTATTTCATCACGAAATAAGAAGTTCGATTGAGAAGCGTTATTTTCCAATTCATGGTTTGAACTAGGTATTCTAGTATTCTTTGTTGTTGTTTTTTGAGACAGAATTCCACTCTGTCTCCTAAGCTGGAGGACAGTGGTACAATCTCAGCTCACTGCATCCTTTGCTTCCCGGATTCAAGCAATTCTCCTGCCTCATCCCCCTGAGTAGCCCAGATTGCACGCACCCACCAACATGTTTTGTAATTTTAGTAGAGGCGGGGTTTCACCATGTTGCCCAGGCTGGTCTGGAACTCCTCACCTCAAGTGAGCACTACTCGGCCTCCCAAAGTGCTACAATTACAGGTGTAACCCACCCGGCCTAACCTTCTAATATTCTTTAATTAGATACCTATGTATCATTATTCATCTGCAGCACTAACTTAATAATCAACAGGAAATATGAATGTAGAGTCTGGAAAAATCTTTATTTCAGATCCTAACCTCGATTAACTATTTGAGATATCTCTAGCCATCTCTATGTAAGTAACATCTAAGTGCCAGTATTTATCTATACTACCAACATCCTATTCCAACAAGAATTCAGACTTGAGAAGAATTTTAATAGTCTTGTGACTTCAACTACTTGTTCTGCTTTTATCTGGTTATCTCTATTTAACTTCTACCCAAGTTCATCTAGTAACCTACATTCCTAAATCCACATTCAAAAACACTAAGAATTGAGAATTAGGAAGAGTGTGTTTTTCATCTTCCTAAAGTCAAAGTTTCTCCACATAGCTAGAAAACAGTTGACCTCAATTAACTTTACTACTGATACGTTCTTTCAACCAGAATTAAGAATTTCATGCTGAGTAGATTATGGTTCCACATATTAGCTTCAACCAGATATCTGTAGTAAACTAGCTAATCTGTTACTACTAATTATCTGTAGTACTGAGTCTTTATTCAAATATGAGATTAAGATTTAGGATGGTAATACCAGCACTTAGGCTAAGGTGGGTGAATTGCTTGAGCCCAAGACTTCGAGACCAGCCTAGGCAAATAGTGAGACCTCGTCTCTACAAAAAATATTTAAATTAGCCTGATGTAGTGGCTCGTGCATGTGGTCCCAGCTACTCAGGAGGCTGAGGTGGAAGGATGGCTTGAGCCCGGCAGATGGAGGTGGCAGTGAGCAGAGATGGCAGCACTGCACTCCAGCCTGGGCAACAGAGCCAGACCCTGTTTCAAAACAAACAAACCAAGATTTTAGGTTGGTGGAAAACAGTCTTTCAACTTCTGGATTCAAACAGATTTTCCTTTATTTCTAGCTATCCCTAGTAAAGTAGTTACCTTGGTACCTGTCTTTGTCTATAGCACTAATACATGTGGCAACAATTAAATTTAGTGTTGAGAACAATGGTTTTTTAGCTTCCTGGCTTCAAATCATTGTTCTAGGTATATCTAATTCCCTCTAATTAAATAAATAACTATCACTATTTATCAATAATATTACCTCATTATTATTTTTAAAATAAATAAAAGAATGAAAAACAAAATCTTTATTAACTTCCTAGAGTCATATATTCACCCTGGTTATTTCTATTCACCTTTATTTAACTGATTACCTACAGAACACTAGATAATTGCACTACTCACTCATTATTGCACTATAGTAAAAATTTAGCTTTGAGAAAAATGTGTTTTTTATATTATGGGCTACTATGTACTTCTCTATTCAACTCTATTTGCATCTAGTTAACTAGTTCTTTAGGTACTCCCAGATATCTGTATTATTAACTCCTTATTCCCAGAGGAAATTAAAAGGTAGACTTGAGAATATATTTTTAATCTTCCTGGATTCAACTAATTTTACTACTTATCGCAAGCTATCTGTAGTTTACTTTCTCCCTAGGTATCCTGACTTATGTATAGCATGAACACATTAGACCAACAAGAAATATGATGTAAGAGTTGGGAAGAATGCTTCTTGGCTTCCTAGCTCATGCTAGTCATTCTAGTTATCTCCAGTTATCCCTAGATATCCTGTTTGTTTGTTTTTGTTTGTTTGTTTTCTTTTTTTGGAGACAGAGTCTCACTCTGTCGCCCAGGCTGGAGTGCAGTGGTGCTATCTTGGCTCACTTCAACCTCCGCCTCTAGGGTTCAAGCAATTCTCCTGCCTCAGCATCCCAAGTAGCGGGGACTACAGGCATGCGCCACCATGCCTAGCTAATTTTTGTATTTTTAGTAGAGACAGGGCTTCACTATGTTGGCCAGGCTGGTCTTGAACTGCTGACCTCAAGTGATCCACCCGCCTTGGCCTCCCAAAATGCTGGGATTACAGGTGTGAGCCACCGAGCCTGGTCCTAGTTTTTTGTTTTGTTTTGTTTTGGTTTGGTTTTTTTTAGGTATTGCTACTTTTCTATAGTTCTAAGGCAACATTCCAGCAAGGAGTAAGGATATAGTATATAAGACTGTGCATTTCAGGCAAACAAAAATGGACAAATAGGACTTAATTAAACTAAAAAGCTTCTGCACAGTAAAATAAATAATCAACAGACTGAAGAGACAAACTGTTGAGTGGAAGAAAATATTTGCAAACTATTCAACTAACGGGAAACTAATATCCAGAAAATACAAGGAACTCAAAAAACTCAAGTAGAAAAAAACACACAATCCCATTTAAAAGTGGGCAAAAACCATGAATAGACATTTCTCAAAAGAAGACATACAAATGGTATATGAAAAACTGCTCAGCATCACTCGTCATCAGAGAAATGAAAATCAAAACCATGAGATATTACCTTGCCCCAGTCAGAATGCCTATTATTAAAACAACAAAAAATAACATACGTTACTGAGTATGCAGAGAAAGGAAACTCGTATGCACTGTTGGTGGGCATGTAAACTAGTATAGCCACTATCAACGATGATGTAGTGATTTCTCAAAAAAACTAAAAACAGAAGTAACATTTCATCGAGCAATCCCATTACTGAGTCTATTCAAAGAAAAAGAAATCAAAATATTAAAGGGATACCTGCATTTGCATGTTTATTGCAGCACTATTCACAATAGCAAAGATATGGAATCAATTTGTATCCATCAAGAGATGAATGAATAAAGAAAATCTGGTATATATACACAGTGGAATAGTATTCAGCCATAAAAAAGGAGTGAAATCATGTCATTTGCAGCAACATGGATGGAACTGGATGCCATTATCTTTATAATGAAATAAGCCAGACACAAAAAGACAAGTATCACATGTTCTCATTTATATGCAGGAGCTAAAAAATTGTGAACACATGGAGGTAAATAGTTGAAAAATAGATAAAGAATGGAAAGAATAGAGGGAGGGAGATGATGAAAAGAAGTGGGATTAAGGGTACAAACACACAGTGAGCTAGGAGGAATAAATTCAATGTTTGATAGCAGAGTAGGGTGACTATACTTAACAAAAATGTGTTTGGGTGATGGATACCCTAATACCCTGACTTGATACTATGCATTAAAGATATGCAACAAAATTTCTCCTGTATCCCATAAATTTGTACAAATACAAATGTCTCACACCTATAATCCCAGCTACTCAGGATGCTGAGGCAGGAAGATTGCTTGCACAGAGATATTCAAGACCAGCTGAGACAACATAGTAAAACCCCATCTCCAAGAATAAACAAAATTAAGACTGTGCATTTCAATGTTGACTTCAAATGCATGCTCTAATTATCTTTAGTTACCTGTAGTAACCTAGTTAAATACATGTCACCAGCTCTCTATAGTATTATCTTATTATTATAACAGGGAATCAGAATTTAGAGTGGTAAATCATGATTTTTCAGATTCGTGCCTTCACATCTTTTTTCTAATTACTTCTACTTAATTCGAATTCACTAGCAACCTACATACCACTAGATATCTATAGCACAAACTCATTTTGTCAAGGAAAGATAAGAATTTCGACTTGTTGAGGATTGCTTCTCAGGTTCCAGGCTTTTCTGAGGTTTTCTAGTTATCTCCAGTTCAGTAGTTACCTATGTACCCCTGGTTACATAAAACTAACTTATTATGCTAACAAGAAACAAGAAGTTGGTTATAGGAGGAAGGTGTTCTCCACTCCCTGGCTTTATTTATTATTGACTTTTTACAGGTGTGTGTTATTGAGCCACAGAGATGTTATGTAACCTGCTTGAAGTCATCCATTTGGGAAAAGTCCAGAGTTTGGATTTGAACCTATCCTGAGTATTATCCGTGATACAGAGGATGTTTGCTATCGTGCTATATGCTATAATTTTCTTTTGTAATTAGGAGCTGTAGTTATCACTATTTAACTAGTTTCCTGCATTCAAGCAGTTAACTATAGGACTGAGTCCAACAATGGACAAAAATGTGGTGTTGAAGAGAATGGTTAACTTCCTGAATTCAACCACTTTTTTTAGCAACTTGGTTTAAACTCATTATTCTAGATATCATCATTTATCCCTTGGTTACTAACGATGGAAGTACCACTAGATATCTATGGCACTAATTCGATATTCAAACAAGTGAAGGAAATTTTGAGCAGAATGATACTTTTATTTCTGTTTATCTCTAACTAACTAATTACAAGAGAACAATAATTATAGCATAATAGCAAAGGTTATTGAGCATGTCATCTGTGTCAGGAATAGTGCTCAGAGAATGGATTCAAATCCCAGCTCTGGACATTTTCCAGGTGAGTGACTTTGAACAGATTACTTAACATTTTGGTGACTCAATAACACCACCTGTAAAATGACAATAATAGCACATCCATGTCTACAAGGTTAAGAGGATTAAATATGTTAATATAAACAAATCACTTAGACCATTGCCTAGAACACAGTAAGAACCAGGTAAGTGTGAGCTACTGTTAGTATCATTTCAATTAATCTCCGCAACAGTTCCATTAGGTAGTTATTGTTATTACTCCATTTTACAGATGAGAAAATTGAAGCACAGGAGAAAAAGCAACTCACCAGGTTAGCTAGTTAGCAAATGACAAGCAATGCCATGATGCAGATGCCAGCAGTATGGCTCCAGGATCCCTGCCTTCATAAATCTAGGACATCAAACCCATCATTTGGGCCTACATTTACCTAGCTGTCACTCAATTACATACGTAACATTTGCAAGAAGTGAATCAATGTAACTAAAATTTTTAAGTAAATACTACCTTGACTGATACCCTGATGGGTAACACTCACCAAAGGAACACAGAAATGACTACTGAGGCTTTGAAGGCGCTGAAGCAAGTCATGGAAATCTCTGCTGTGAGATCCCACACGACTCCAATTCTGACAGGTGTCCTAGCTGGGCTAATGCACACCATAATTAAAACTATTGTAGGACTTTCACATAATAACTGATCTCAGGCCAAAATTCATCACAGGGTGTCTGGCCACGAGAAGGGTGAGGTCTGCAGAAGCCTGCAATAAGCAGCCTGAGGAGGAGACGTCATGGTTAACGTCAGGGACAGGCTGTGGGTGTGAAATTCCCCGACAGCTTTTTCAGAGTGAATTGGTCAACTAACCATCCTGTAGCTGGTTTTCTATCTACCCTCCAGGAACAGGAGACAGGAGAGACTTATCTGTCGGGCACACTGGGCAAAGTGAATGGGGTCTAGGGTACTTTTAGCAGCCTATGAAAATGGTTTAATTTATTGACTGTTTTTGTTGCCTTTTCTCTGTTTTTGAAGTGAGTTTTGACTTTAGGGAGTGAAAAATGGGATAAGTAAACCTCAGTTTATGGAAATTTCCCATTACCAGAGGGAATGTAATTTGTAGTGGAAAAATAAAATTAAACCAAACCAAACTGCGACTTCTATTTCCTGTACAAAATTAAGTATAAAATTAGATTCCCTCTAACAATGGTATCCTTTAGAGAACACTTCTGTGTGGAGTTATGTTGGGACTGAGTCTGACTTGAGAAGTATGCAAATTAATACACGAATGAGCTAGGATGAGAGACTGTTCAACTGTATTTAAAATAATTAAACCAGGGTAAGTTCTTAGCTAAAGGAGTGAACGTAAATATTCAGGCATTGTGGTAAAGGAATAAGTTACACACACAGAGAACACTATATGAGTAATCAATGTATGTTTAGTTTCACTGAGACTGATTGGGAGGAGAGAGCTTAGAAGTCCAAGTGCCTGGTGTTCCTGCTGGTGTTTTTAAGGGTCTGATGAAGCCACTTAGAAAGTGTCAGCCCTCAATTTTAAATTTCTGGATTACTTCAATTCGTAAGCCTGAATACAGTGCTAATATTGTCACATTACAGTGGGGGTGTGGGAGGCAGGTTTGCAAACTGGAAATTTACCTAAAAATTGGAAAAAACAAGAGCAATTTTGAAAAAGGTTCCACTCCCCTAAGAAGGGTGAAAAGGTTAAAGAAGAATTGGGTACACTCAAATATATACCTTGAAGATAAGGCACAAATTGAACTTTATGAGGGAATATTCTCTTGAGGAGTTTCTTTTTTTTTTTTTTTTTTTGAGACGGAGTTTCACTCTTGTTACCCAGGCTGGAGTGCAATGGCGCGATCTTGGCTCACCGCAACCTCCGCCTCCTGGGTTCAGGCAATTCTCCTGCCTCAGCCTCCTGAGTAGCTGGGACTACAGGCACTCGCCACCATGCCCAGCTAATTTTTTGTAGTTTTAGTAGAGACGGGGTTTCACCATGTTGACCAGGATGGTCTCGATCTCTTGACCTCGTGATCCACCCGCCTCGGCCTCCCACAGTGCTGGGATTACAGGCGTGAGCCACCGCGCCCGCCATCTTGAGGAATTTCTAACAACTGTTTTTTGTGGTACAGTGTTCTGTTTCTTTTTGTTTTTGTTTTCATTTTTTGAGATGAAGTCTCGCTCTGTCGCCAGGCTGGAGAGCAGTGGCATGATCATGGCTCACTGCAACCTTCCACTTCCCAAGTTCAAGCAATTCTTGTACCTCAGCGTCCCAAGTAGCTAGGATTACAGGTGCCTGCCACCATGCCTGGCTAAGTTTTGTATTTTTAGTAGAGATGGGATTTTACTGTGTTGCCCAGGCTGGTCTTGAATGCCTGACCTCAGGTGATCCACTGGCCTCAGCCTTCCAAAGAGCTGGGAGTACAGGCAGGAACCACCACTCCCTGCTGGTGGTACAGTTTTAAAGAGATGGATTTATGAAACTTAATTGGTGAAGAGCATGCTCAATTTTGACTAGATTCTTACCTGTGCTAATTTGAAATGCTTTTTTATTTTCCCATGCAGTGATGATTAACTTGTAAGTCATGGGATCAAAGGATTACTAAGATTACTTAAGCTGTATTAAGAGATAATTTTCCAAAACAAAAACAAAATCCAGGATGAGGTTAGGAGCCTCGCTCTGCAGTTCGTGTGAGTGCCGTGATGGAAAGGAGCTGCAGAACCGGTGCAGGTGACTTTTAGTGAATTTAGACCTAGTTAGCTCAATTTTCCTCAACTCTGCAGCTAAAATAGCAAGGTGATAGTCACAGCATTAGGACTCTTTTGTCCTAGCTAGATAGGCCACAAACTCTCTGGGACCCTGATGACCAAGCCTTTTCTTTGCAGTCTGTCTTGTTCACTCTGAAGAGTTTTCAGAGGATAAATGGCCCCTTAGACATCCTTGAGGAAACCTGATTAAAAATCTAACCTGCTCCTATTTATTTAGTTACTTCAGACTGAAGATTAGCTTCACAAATGGAGGGACCATTCCCTTTCATGTAACTGCAAATGGGGCCCACCTTATGCCTTGCTCAACTATTCCTCACAACCAGGGTGACACTATGAAGTGAGGCAGCTGGACACCCCGATGGTCCACTATCAATATACTGACATTTCTTTATCCTGTTACGAAGCACAGCGTTAACAGCAGGTACTGAGTGACATGTGTCCACTAGACTCACATGCAGGAGCTGGGAAAACACCCTTAAAGAAAATGAAAAGCAGAGAGACAAATCAATAAGCATAGTCCAAAACAGAACTGAAGAGAAGGTGTACAGCATTAACTTCCCTAAAATAGTTTACAAATAAGGAATTAGTTTCTCCCTGTGGAGTTTAAAACGCCAATGGCATGGAGTTACATGTTGTGGTTTTTTTCCTTATGATATTAATTGTTCAATATGCTAAATCGATCTCTTTATAAAACCTCTGATTGAAGGTTTGCGTTAAAAATAGAAGGGTCAGGTAGAGGAGATGTCAGGGGACATTAATTAATATTCCAAAATAACATGGCAATGGCCCTTTCCCCCTGGGCCACTGGGTAGGCATAATCTTGGATGGGCTTTATCACGTCATGCTTGATCCAGAGCCCTATTGGAGATGGGCTCTTCTGGAGCCACCACTGCCAAGGCTGCCTACACCACCCACACCTCCTCTGCTGTAGCCTTCCTTTGGCCTGGCCCCATTTGGCCTGGAATGATCCCCTGTCATCAGCTGCCATTTTGTAGTCCCTTCTCTAAGGTACGGTCTTCATGACAGTTTCCAAACTGTTTTTTCTGGCAGATTCTAATTGTATGGGGCACAACGTCAAGAGCAATTCACCAAATGCCTGTTAAGTAAATTGAATACACAAAGTCAGTGCCCCATTTTGTGTGTGTGTGGGGGGGGGGGGAGAGAGAGAGAGAGAGAGTGTGTGTGTGTGTGTGTGTGTGTGTGTGTGTGTGTGTGTGAGAGAGAGAGAGAGAGAGAGTGTGTGTGTGTGTGTGTGTGTGTGTGTGTGTGTGTGTCAAATGGGGCTAATAATGCATGGATGCGTATTTCTAAAGGAATGACATTGAAACAGAATGGTGAGGAGGCCTCTTTTCATGAGGTGACCTCCCCGAGTCAGCATGAACAGACCCTGCACTTCACAGAAGTCCTCCAGGTACTCGTGATGTGTTTACTGATCCACACGTTTTCTCCTCTGCTCTCCATCACTCCATCCTCACTCTTACCCTTTGGGACCACACACATATGAAAGATGAGGTGGGTGAGTCCCTAGTGAGAGACCTGTGTTTTCAGACAGAGTAGAGCTCCATCTGTTCTAATAGGAACATTCAGGCCCAACTTTGGACTCTAGGGGAAGCTTCCTAAGCGGCTACTCAATATTTATGGGAAGGTGGCAGGTAAACATTCATCCAATGTGCTCCAAATTCTGTCCACCACCCTCACTTTCTGTGGGGGACACAAAGGAATAGGAGCCATTGTGGCCCAAAGGTCCTGCTGCTTCAGAAGAGTCATGAGGGGAGACTCCACCAAAGCCAGAATGAGGCTGTTCTCCCTTTTCTCCTCCATCCCCAGCCCAGAAGGCATATTATTGCATATTCTCCAACTCGAAACGGAAAATCACAATGCCCAATGTATTTTGTTGCTCTCTTCATCCTTAAGAGATCTCGAATTCCTGCTAATTAAAAATAGAAAGGGAATATTTGGGATTGTTGACACTCAATGCAAGGAGATGGTTCCCTGAGCAGTGATCCAGACTCATGATTCACTGGAATCGGCAGCCATTTGTTCATGCTGTCTTCTTCCTGTGCAACTGCCAGAGAGAAAACAAGGAAAAGAAAAATGGGAGGGTGAAGGAGGCCAGGCCCACTTTGTTTCTGTTTTTGTTTTGTTTTTGATGGAGTCTTGCTCTATTACCCAGGCTGGAGTGCAGTGGCGTGATCTCAGCTTGCTGCAACCTCTGCCTCCTGGGTTCAAGTGATTCTCCTTTGTGGCAGGAGAATCCAGCCTCCCAGGTATCTGGGATTACAGGCATGCACCACCATGCCTGGATAATTTTTGTATTTTTAGTAGAGACAAGGTTTCACCATGTTGGCAAGGATGGTCTCAAACTCCTGACCTTGTGATCTGCCCGCCTTGGCCTCCCAAAGTGCTGGGATTATAAGCGTGAGCTACCGCACCTGGCCCAGGCCCTCTTTTTTAAAAAGCATTAAGTTCTTCTCCATACAGACTTTGCTTTTTGAGCAATCTCTAGCAATGCAAGGCTTCTCATTTGATATTAAAAGTGCTTAACTGTTAGCACCAAGGTTACACTATGAAGTGACTGCTAAGATAAGTGCCATGATTCCATCAGAATTTCCTCTCGCAGGGGTTAAATCAAAGTCCAGTTTCACAACATTTGTGTGTTCCCAGTGCAAAGCAAGGCTCTGTTTTCTTAGGAAAGCATGCGTTTTTTGCTGTGTTGTCCACTATTTCACTCTGGGACCTTCACAGTTGTGGATATGAAACGTCAGCAAAGCAGTTGCATGTAATATGGGACTTCTGCACAGAGAGGAGTTATTACTACCCAGAGGCCCCAGCACCTGGTGGGAGTGGGGAATAGCTAGGAATGCACCTGTGCATGCCCACTGCCATCCTCACCAGATAATTCTGAAACCAACACTTCTTATTTCCCAATGTGGGCACCTGTTATTTTTAAACATCAGCTTCCTCAATGTTATAAGTACCCTGAAAACAGAACTGCAGGATCTATAAAGATAAAAGCCACAGGATACTATCAGACTGAGTTCTGACCTCTTCTAACCTGTGTCCACAGTTGAGCACATGGCTTTGCCATATCGAGATTGAAAGCCGGAAAACTACTCCCCACAAATCCTGCAATGAACACCAACATTCAATCTGACACACACTAACAGAGCATTTTTTTTCATGCTCAGGCTGTTGGGAAAGAATACTGAATATCCTTTCCCAGAATTGATGGGGTCTTCAAGAGACATATATATATATACACTTTTTCTTTCAGACAGGTTCTCCCTCAGTCACCCAGGCTGGAGAGTGCAGTGGTGCAATCTCAGCTTACTGCAACCTGCACCTCTCAGGCTCAAGGGATGCTCTTGCCTCAGCCTCCCAAGTAGCTAGGACTACAGGCATGTGCCACCATGCTCGGCTGATTTTTGTATTTTTACTGGAGATTGGATTTCACCATGTTGCCCAGGCTGGTCTCGAACTTCCTGGGCTCAAGCAATCCACCCACTTCGGTGTCCCAAAGTGCCAGGATTACAGGCATGAGCCACCATGCCTGGCTGATATATGTAGCATTTTTTAATGCATTTCTGCTTTTTCCAGGTTCCACAAGAATTAAGGCATGTGGCAGAGGAAATATTCAAAAACACTGCTATGGATAATAATTTCCACTCTAAGTTTCAAAAAAGGGAAGTCTTCTAAATATAATCCCACAAAAAGCATGCATTTTAAAATGTACTTCAAATATTTCAGAGGCAAAGATCAGACTCGGCACAGTGCCTCACACATGTAATCCTAGCACTTTGGGAGGCTGAGGTGGGAGGATTGCTTGAGCGCATGAGTTCCAGACCAGCCAGGGCAATGTAGTGAGACTTCATCTCTCAAAAATAGATTTTTAAAAAAATATATTTAAAAAGGCAAAGATCATTAATTATTGTAATGCAAGTATTAAATTTTTGATTTAAAATATAACACTGGCTACCAGTAAATAGATTCATTCAAGATAGATGATCTTTGTACATATTAGTTTCAGCTGAAAAATTATGAACACAATCTCAGGCGGAGTCTAGTAGCTTCAGCATTCTATAGTAATCAAAAAATTTTGGGTTTTGCTTTCTGAAGTTTCTCTCTCTCTCTCTCTCTCTTTGAGACAAAGTCTGGTTCCTGGCCCAATCTCGGCTCAGTGCAACCTCTGTCTCCTGGGTTCAAGTGATTCTCCTGCCTCAGCCTCCCAAGTAGCTGGAACGACAGGTGCCAGTCACCACACCTAGGTAATTTTTGTATTTTTTAGTAGAAATGGGATTCCACCATGTTGCCCAGGCTGGTCTTGAACTCCTGATCTAAGTGATCTGGCTGCCTTGGCCTCGCAAATTGCTGGGATTACAGATGTGAGCCACTGTGCCTGGTCTGCTTTTTGAAATTTCTAGGGTTGTTTCACATCAAAAACATGTCTCCTTCAAGACAGGTATGAAAAAATGACTTTTTAAATAAAGAGAAGGGTTACAATAAACATATACAAACTAGGGGAATAGAGTTTGTTCTGAGTTGTTTTCAAAAGAATAAAAATACATTTGTCTGAATTCTAATCAAAGGGTGTTGTGCTTGCAACTGTGCATGCTCTGAGCACACCTGTGGTTGCGGTATTTTCCCATGCAGTCATTTGGTGCTGTGGTGACTCCTCTAAGAAACATTGGACTCCTTGAAGTGAAATAGTGGGGCTTAAATAGACTCCTTCAATGGACTTCCTAATTGTTAAGCCCAAGTAGGTCTCATTCGACTTCCTATAGTCCAGGGCATGGACTGGAGTTTTAAAGACTCTGAAAAGTGGCCGGGCACAATGAATGGCTCATGCCTGTAATTTCAACACTTTGGGAGGCTGAGGCGGGAAAGATCACTTGAGTCCAGGGGTTGGAGACCAGCATAGCCAACATGGTGAAACCTCATCTCTACTAAAAATACAACAATTAGCCCTGCGTAATGGTGTATGCCTGTAATCCCTGCTATTCAGGAGGCTAAGGCATGAGAATCACTTGAACCCAGGAGGTAGAGATTGCAGTGGCCTGAAATGGCATCAGTGCACCCAGCCTAGATGACAAGCCATGGGCAGTGGTATGGACCTGTAGACTCAGTTACTCAGGAGGCTGAGGTGGGAGAATCACTCAAGGCCAAGAGTTCAATGCCAGCCTGGGCAACATAACAAGACCCCTGTCTTAAAAAAAAAAAAAAAAGTGGCCATCCTTTGAAGTCAGTTGCTATAACACAACCCTCACTACATATCCCTCATTCTAAGAATGCTACAGGACATCAGCTTTATTTTGGGATTCCTTGGAAACTTTCCTTTTACTCCAGCCCATTAAGCCAAGGCAGTAGCGTGTCTCAAGGAGAATGGATCCTTGTCCCTTCATTTTACAGATTCAGGGTGCAGACCCAGAGCAGTAGAGTAGTCTCCCCAAGAAGGCACACAGAGTTCATCCCAGAGAAGACTAACCATTTAATGATCATTCCCTCCCCTGGGTCCTGAGTCCTATGGACAGTACACACAAACCCAGGTTCAGCTCCGCAGCACTTAACCACCTCCATCCTGCACAAAACTCTCCTTCAAAGGGCTGAAAACTCAAGGATCCCACTCAAGCTGAAGCACTGTGTCATTTTACCTCTAGGAAAAGTAATCAACCTCTCTTGAAGGTAGTAAGTGTCCTTGTGTCAACACTTCCAGGCCTTGAGAGGTTGATACAATTTGTACCCTCTTCAGAAAAGGCCAAATATGCTTCATCTGCAACAGTTCTCATTTCTCCCAATCTTTTTGCAAAGCAAAATCTGCCAACCGAAAACATAACCCATGAGCAAAAGCCACTTCTGTGCTTTTTTAGGAAAGCAGTCTAACAGCTTGGAAACTGTTATTATGCAATTAGTATTTGTTTCGAAATTGGTAATTTATATTTTGCCTCAGTCAGTATCACACTTCATATCCCAGATATCAGCACGGAACTATGGGGCAGGGAACCCGAGTGCAATTGAGGCAGAAGAATAAGATCTGGAGGCAGGGAATCTAAGGCCACTTCACAATGACTTCCTAGAACTAAATTAAAAGGAAAACTCTAACTTTCCACGCCTAAGTAACAAAATGACAAGTGGCTACTCCCTTTGCAAACCCCCATCTTTTCTGCACTGGCAGATGGGAAATTGAAAGTATCTCTGATTGGCTCTTTTTTTGCTCTCTGCAACCAATCAGACTGATTGCAGGCCACCACTTCATTTACATAAGGTGAACATCAAGTGGCCAGTGGAAAACCTCTAGGGGGTACTTGGACCAGCGAAGATTCTGTAACTGGGCCCTTCAGCGGCTGCTTGGGTCTGCTTCACCTTGTGGACTGTACTTTCGTTTTCAATACATTTCTGCTTTTGTGGCTTGTTTCATTGCTTTGTTTCTGTGTTTTGTCCAATTCTTTGTTCAAAACCCAGGAACCTGGACACCCTCTTCTGGTAACACAGTATAAACAAAATTTAATTATCAACTACACACCAATGGGCTGGGTTCCCCCATACAAAGTGTACATCTTTTTAAAATTATTTTTTGTAGAGACCAGGTCTCAGTTTGTTACCCAGGCTGGTTTCAAACTCCTGGCCTCAAGCAATCCTCCTACCTTAGCCTTCCAAAGTGCTGGAATTACAGGCATGAGCTACCACATCCAGCCAAAGGGTAGATCGTAAAGTGAATGTGTGAATTCCTAACATGTATATGCCAGTATTTTAGATTCTGGGAATACAAAAGATGCCTCATACACCGCTCTTACTTTCACAAACAAAAGACACAGAAGATTGAAGTGGTGACATTCAGGCATAGGCACCACAACTGATTTGCCTAGACTCATCCCAAGCACAGCACCCAGACAAAATTAGGGCCACTATGAGATGTGCAGATTTGGAGCATGACTTTTTCCTATGCTAGGCCCAAGAATTCTGGATTAAGAAGAAAAAAAATGGAAGCAAGGTAGAAAGCAAGGAAGAATCTCAGGAAGAATCTTTGTCCATTTCTTTTTTGAACAAGGGGAAAAAAGATGAAACAAAAGATGTTTTAAAATCAGAAATGGAAAAGGAGGCTGTGGAAACCTAGGCGAGAAAGAAACCCATGGCAATGACTGGGCCCAGAGCTGATGTTCACTTTTAGGTAGCTATTTAGTAAAGGGGAGCTGTGAATAGGGCATCCTCTGAGAGTTAGCCAGTGCGGCACAAACAGATGGCTCTGAGCCGGGCGCGGTGGCTCATGCCTGTAATCCCAGCACTTTGGGAGGCCGAGTCAGGTAGACCACGAGGTCAGGAGATCAAGACCATCCTGGCCAACATGGTGAAACCCCGGCTCTTCTAAAATACAAAAAACTAGCTGGGCGTGGTGGCGCGGCCTGTAGTCCCAGCTACTTAGGAGGCTGAGGCAGGGGAATCGCTTGAACCTGGGAGGCGGAGGTTGCAGTGAGCTGAAATCGTGCCACTGCACTCCAGCTTGGGTGACAGAGTGAGACCCTGCCTCAAAAATTAAAAAATTAAATAACACTTCTTGGGGAAAAAAATACAGGCCGGACGCGGTGGCTCACACCTATAATCCCAGCACTTCAGGAGGCCGAGGCTGGCGGATCGCTTGAGCCCAGGAGTTCGAGATCAGCCTGGGCAGCAAGGTGAAACCCTATCTCTCCCCCACCTACCTAAAAAAAAAATTAACCGGGCTTGGTGTCGCAGGCGCCTGTAGTCCCAGCTACTCAGGAGGCTGAAGTGGGAGGATTGCTTGAGCCCAGGACGTGGAGGTTTGCAGTGAGCCGAGATCCGGCCACTGTACTCCATACTGGGCAACAGAGTGAGTCCCAGTCTCAAAACAAAACAAAAAAACCAAAAACCTCCTTTTGCTGGGGCATACTGGTGGAGACAGGTGGCTAAGGGATAAGTAAGCAGTTTTTGTTCTCTAGGCTGGAAACTTAATTGGCGTTTATCAGGCCCGAGTCATTAACAAAATTTGTGCCGTTTAAGCAAACAGGGCAATATGGGGCTTAGACATCATAGCTCATCCCCAGTCACGAAAAGTCCTCCTTATTTGCTTGGTATTGGAAAGAAAAAGAAAATTTACATTCATACTTTCGTTTTAGTTTTTGTTTGAGATGGAGTCTCGCTCGGTCACCCAGGCTGGAGTGCAATGGTGCGATCTCGGCTTACTGCAACCTCCGCCTCCTGGGTTCAAGAGATTCTCCTGCCTCAGCCTTCCAGGAACCTTGGATTACAGGCATGCGCCACCACGCCCGGCTAATTTTTGTATTTTTAGTAGAGACGGGGTTTCACCATGTTGGTCAGGCTAGTCTCGAACTCCTGACCTTGTGATCTGCCTGCCTCGGCCTCCCAAAGTGCTGGGATTATAGGCGTGAGCCACCGCGCACGGACACATTCATACTTTCATACATCACACACACACACACACACACACACACACACATATTTATATATAATTACACACAGAAAGCACATGAAACACAAGCAGAATTAACTGTTGTTCATACAGCCACTCATTGAAATGTATACTGTATACTGTGTTTGAAATAATATACTCGGCTGAGCGCGGTGGCTCACGCCTGTAATCCCAGCACTTTGGGAGGCCGAGGCGGGCGGATCAGGAGGTCAGGAGTTCGAGACCATCCTGGCCAACATGGTGAAACCCCGTCTCTACTAAAAATACAAAACTTAGCTCGGCATGGTGGTGGGTGCCTGTAATCTCAGCTACTCGGGAGGCTGAGGCAGGAGAATCGCTAGAACCCCGAAGGCGGAGGTTGCAGTGAGCCGAGACCGCGCCATTGCACTCCAGCCTGGGCGACAGAGCGAGACTCGGTCTCAAAAAAAAAAAAAAAAAAAAAAAAAAAAAAAAAAAAAAAAGAAATATATACTCAATGAAATATACTTCCTTTCAGGTGTTTCAAGTTCAAGGCTGAGAAAGGATTTGGTCTCTTCCTTAGGCTTGAGGAGCCTCACTCGGAACTGGAAGGATGCATGCAATCTAGTTGCCCCACCGGCTTATTTATATCGATACACATATCGCTTCCGGTCGGCGACGCATGCGTAGGTCCGGGGAAGGGTTTTGCAGACGTACAGGGAACTGTTTGCAAGGTTTCCTCAGATTTGGGGGTGTTCCGCAGTGGCGGGTCTCGGGACCCAAGGAAACAGAGCTCTTCCTAGGCTCGCGAGAGCGCCCCCTTCTCCCACGGCTGCTGGGCTCACCCAGTAGCAATGGCTCCGGTGTCCGGCTCGCGCAGCCCGGATGGGGAGGTCTCGGGTTCGGGAGGAAGACGTCGCAGTTCGTCGAAGAGTCCGAAGCCCAGCAAATCTGCCCGCTCCCCGCGGGGCCGCCGCTCTCGCTCGCACTCTTGCTCTCGGTCCGGGGACCGGAATGGACTCAGCCATCAGCTAGGTGGCCTCAGCCAAGGCTCCCGAAACCAGTCCTACCGCTCACGCTCGCGGTCGCGTTCTCGAGAGCGGCCCTCTGCGCCCCGGGGCATCCCCTTCGCTTCTGCCTCCTCGTCAGTCTATTATGGCAGCTACTCGCGCCCCTACGGGAGCGACAAGCCTTGGCCTAGCCTCCTCGACAAGGAGAGGGAGGAGAGCCTGCGGCAGAAGTGAGTGAGACCGCCGCACTTTCTCTTGTACGAGCCTACGTGCCTTTGGAGTCCGATCTATCATTCATTCCGCTTCTGACTATTCGCATTTCGCTCACTCTGCTTGCCTTGCGCCCATTTTCATTCCTTTCTTTAATCCACCCACGGCAACCCTTTATTCGTCCTTTTCTTCCGTTACGTTTTCCCTTACCCTCAGGCCCCTTCATATGGTACCCTATTCTCCCGCTACCCGCTTCCGCCTCTTGTCTTGTTAGCAGATAATGCTGACAGCCTCAGACCTACCAAAATTGTAGCCTTTCCTTGGTTGTGTCATTATCATTCGTGAACATATTTGTATTCCCCACTAGACTGAGCTCGTGGAGGAGCCTGTGATCAGAGAAGAGTTCTGATCACAGAATTTTACGTGCCTAGTACTTAATAGGCGCTCAACCATTGCTTGTTGAAGGAACTCACAGGTCTGAGATAACAGGATATATATGTAGAAGTGTTTTGTGGGGAATTAGGAAGGGATGAAATCAAGAGTTTTAAGTTGGATAGGAAATAAACCTTCCCCTCAGACAGGACGATTAGATGCCTGTAGGGAAAGTGATCTGATAAGCTGTAGATAACCCTACCTTGAGAAGCCTTGTTAAGTGGTCTCAACCTTGACCACGAAAAGTGATGCCAGGATGAGACTAGACCTCTAATGAAAGTGAATATTGGAATGGAAGAATGCATAGTTTGGGGGTTGTTTTGTTTTGTTTTTGAGACAGGGTCTAGCTCTGTTGCCCAGTCTGGAGTGCAGTGGTGCGATCTTAGCTCACTGGAGCTTCAACCTCCTTGGGCTCCTATAGTCCTATAGCTGGGACTATAGGCGTGCACCACCACGCCCGGCTTATTTTTGTATTTTTTGGTAGAGACAGGGTTTCACCCTGTTGCCCAGGCTGGTATCAAATTCCTGGGGTCAAGTGATCCTCCTCCCTTGGCCTCCCAGATTGCTGGGATTACAGGTGTGACCACATGCCTGGCTGGCCGAGCCTGTCCTTTTCATCACCATACTTCATTACCTCCCACTGCCGGAAGAAAAAGAATCAAGACTTCTCCCAACTGTTGGAACTTTAACCTGTCCCTCAATGCCTGTAATATTTCTAATTTTCTCATTTTTAAGCATATGTTTACATAAATAACTTAGTACAGTGCCTGAGACATAATTTAACAGTTAGAAAACATAAGACACAACAATAATTATGAACCTTTTCTTTTCTCCTTAAAACTATCCATTTTTGGCTGGGTGGAGAGGTTCATGCCTGTAATCCCAACACTTTAGGAGGCCAAGGCAGGAGGATCACTTGAATCTAGGAGTTCAAGACCAGCCTGGGCAATATAGGGATACCCGGTCTCTACAAAGAAATTTTTTTAAATTAGCTGGGCATGGTGGCACGTGCTTGTAGTTTCAGCTACTGGGGAGGCTGAAGTGGGAGATCACTTGAGCTGGAGAGGTCAGGCTGCAGTGAGCCATGATCTTACCACTGCACTCCAGCTTGTGTGACAGGGAGATCCTGTTTCAAAAAAAAAGAAAAGGAAGAAAGAAAGAAAGGAAAAGGACAAGCTCCAGAATCAGACTGAGTATGAATCCCTTATTTGCCACTTAATAGCTGTGTGACCTTGGTCAAGTTACTTAACCTCTCTGAGCTCCATTTGTTCATCATTAAAAAGGGGATAAAATAAGTACTAAGGATTTGGGGATTGTAATAATTAGGTGCCTGGAACATAATTATTGCATTAGTGTTAGCTATTAATGTTTCATGTATGGGAGTAAAAACAGTAAAAACAGTCCTGAGTTAGGTTGGAGACCTATCTCTCCAAAGTAAATTTTCCGGAAAAGTATCCACAGGCTATGTCAATCAAAAAGTAAATGGTTTCTTCTTAGAGAATCCTCACCAAAAGATGTCAGAACTGCTTGGATGAAACTTGCATATGTTTATTTAGAAAATAAATAATTTATCTTTTTTTTTTTTTTTTTTTGAGATGGAGTCTCACTCTGTCTCCCAGGCTGGAATGCAGTGATGTGATCTCGGCTCACCACAACCTCTGCCTCCCGGGTTCAAGTGATTCTCCTGCCTCAACCTCCTGAACAGCTGGGATTACAGGCATGTGTCACCACACCCAGCTAAATTTTGTATTTTTAGTAGAGATAGGGTTTTGCTATGTTGGCTAGGCTGGTCTCAAACTCCTGACCTCAGGTGGTCTGCCTGCCTCAGCTTCCCAAAGTCCTGGGATTACAGGCATGAGCCACCTCGCCCGGCCAATAATTTATCTTAACAATGCAGATGAAACCAGGGGGCAACAGGTATGACAACAGAACTTCCTGCTGTTAACAGTCTGGTAGACCTTCCTCCCCCCATATCCGTAAATTCCAAGTACGGCTATAAGTATGTCACCTTTTAGATTGTCTGTTACTTCAGGCCAGAAACCCTCTCAATCTTACTCTGCATAGTTATACCTTTCCCCTGATTAAGGAAGCAAAAACAATTTATTTAAACACTCATTCCAATTATATTTATTTTGTAAGGATTTTAAAAAACAAATGGAGTTGCTGGGCGAGGTGGCTCACACCCACCTGTAATCCCAGCACTTTGGGAGGCCGAGGCGGGCAGATCACCTGAGGTCAGGAGTTCAAGACGAGCCTGGCCAACATAGTGAAACCTTGTCTCTACTAAAAATACAGAAATTAACTGGGTGGTGATGGGTGCCTTTAATCTCAGCTACTCAGGAGGCTGAGGCAGGAGAATTGCTTGAAACTGGGGGGTAGAGGTTGCAGTGAGCCAAGATTGTGCCATTGCACTCTAGCCTGGGCAACAAGGGCGAAACTCTGTCTCAAAAAAAAAAGGGGGGGGGAATCAAAAGCAGCTAAACTTTGAGGGAATTAGCCTTAGTCTTTGTTTTGTTTTGTTTTTAGTTTATGAGTAATAGCAAACATTAAAACAAGAAACCACAGGCATAAAACAAAAGAAGTAAAGCTTAGTGTCCTTCAGAGACTAGATAGAAAATGCGCTCCTTTTGCAAAAAGGAACTAAGAGGGAACAAACCTTGTATCTCATTGAGTATAGTTCTTTTGTTGTTGTTTTTTGGTGTTTTTTTGGTTTTTTTTTTTGACAGAGTTTTGCTGTGTCACACAGGCTGGAGTGCAGTGGCATGATCTTGGCTCACTGCAACCTCTACCTCTCGGGTTCAAGGGATTGTCTAGCCTCAGCTTCCTGAATAGCTGAGACTACAGGCGCATGTCACCACGTCCAGCTAATTTTTGTATTTTTTTTAGTAGAGACAGGGTTTCACCATGTTGGCCAGGCTGGTCTCAAACTCTTAACCTCAGGTGATCCACCGACCTTGGCCTCCCAAAGTGCTGAAATTAACAGGCATGAGCGACCGTACCTGGCCCTGAGTATAGTTTTTGTTAAATAAAACTTTTTAACTAGGTGCAGTGGCTCATGCCTGTAATCCCAATGCTTTGGGAGGCTGAGGCGGAAGGATTGCTTGAAGCTAGGAGTTCGAGACTAGCTGGGGCAACAAAGCAAGACCTCATCTCTACAAAAAATAAAAAGCATTTTTTTTCCAGCTGGGTGTGATGGCTCATGCCTATAATCCCAGCACTTTGGGAGGCCGAGGTGGGTGGATCATGAGGTCAAGAGTTTGAGACCAGCCTGGTCAACATGGTAAAACCCCATCTCTACTAAGAATACAAAAATTAGACAGGTGTGGTGGCACGTGCCTGTAATCCCAGCTACTCAGGAGGCTGAGGTTGGAGAATTGCTTGAACCCGGGAGGTGGAGGTTGCAGTGAGCCAAGATCGAACCACTGCACTCCAGTAAAAAAAAAAAAAAGCTGTTCTTTCATTTTCAGAACTTCAGTTGATTTCTACGCCTAATGCATCATTTGTATTTTCTTCATTAATTCCTTGGTTTCTGAAAACCGAAGGTTTGACCAAATCAAAGGAGACTTCTCTTCACCTTTCGTAAATCTGTAAACAAATGAAGTTATTTCCGAATGTGAAACTGTTTCTGTCACATATTACAGATGATGAAATAAGCAGTTAAGAGCTAAGTCATGCATTCAGCAGAAGGGATGCACTTGACAGTCACCCAGACCATCATTTCTATAGTCTGTGCCATTTGATAGTATCATCAGAACATCAGACCTTAAGTGATGAGTTTTTATTTAAACTAAGTTTTTATTCATGTTCAAAATGTAAAGGGGAAAAAGGCTTAACTAGACTCCTATTGAATTGGATTGTATATTTAGGAAACAACTCAGCCATTGAGTTATAATTTACATGTCTTTTTCTGCTAGGAGATTAAGTGAGAGAGAGAGAATTGGAGAATTGGGAGCTCCTGAAGTATGGGGACTTTCTCCAAAGAATCCTGAACCAGAGTAAGTGATTTAAAAATATCTTTTTAAAATGTTATAACATGTGTTTAAATTTTGAGTGTATTGTCAAAATGTTTAAGTGAAGAACTTTAAATATATCTCATATTTTTCTTCTTTCTTGTGATTTTTGTTCTTCTACCCCTTAAGTTTTAAAAACATAGAACATATGTAAAGATTAAAACATGTTGCTAGTAGATTTTAGCATAATCTAAAATAATTCAGGGGGCGTGAATTTCCCGTTAATAGAAAGGTTCATTGTTAAATAATACACCTATTATTTTAAATTGTTTTTTCTCAACTAAGTAGAAGATTGCATGTCAGATGTTAGCCTTACAAAGAGATTTTTTTTTTTTTTTTTTGAGAGGGAGTCTCACTCTGTTGCCCAGGCTGGAGTACAATGGCGCAGTCTTGGCTCACCAAAACCGCCGCCTCCCAGGTTCAAGTGATTCTCCTGCCTCAGCCTCTTGAGTAGCTGTGATTACAGGCGCTTGCCACCACGCCAGCTAATTTTTGTATTTTTAGTAGAGACGGGATTTCACCATGTTGGCCAGGCTGATCTCAAACTCCTGACCTCGTGATCCACTTGCCTCAGGCTCCCAAAGTGCTGGGATTACAGGTGTGAGCTGCCACACCCGGCCTACAAAGAAACTTTTTTAAATGAATATACCAGTATGGTTTTTTTTAGTTAATATTCCTATATCCAATACTGTCTGCAGGCTTCATGCTTTTTCTTTTTTCTCTGATGCTACTCATAAGTTTCTTCTTCCCTCTCCTCTATTTCTGTGCCAACTTTAGGTTGAGACAATGTGCTTCACAGGTAAACCTGTAATTTATGACTGGATAATAAAGCATTGCTATGTGAAACTTGTTCTTTTTTTTAATTTTTATTTATTTATTTATTTTGAGACAGAGTCTTGCTCTGTCTCTAGGCTGGAGTATAGTGGTGCAATCTCAGCTCACTGCAACCTCCACCTCCCAGGTTCAGGCAGTTCTCTTGCCTCAGCCTCCCTAGTAGCTGGGACTACAGGCATGCACCACCACACACAGCTAATTTTTGTATTTTTCGTAGAGATGGGATCTCATCATGTTGGCCAGGCTGGTCTCGAACTCCTGACTTCGTGATCCGCCCACCTCAGCCTCCCAAAGTGCTGAGATTACAGGTGTGAGTCACCGTGCCCGTCCTGAAACCTGTTCTTACAGATACATTTAGAAAATGCTTGAAGAGGCCAGGTGCAGTGGCTCATGCATATAATCCTAGCACTTTGGGAGGCCAAGGCAGGTGGATTCCTTGAGCCCAGGAGTTCAAGACCAGCCTGGGCAACATAGCAAGACCCCTGTCTCTGTTTAAAATAAAAAAAGAAAATGCTTGAAGAACCTGAATGCATTGAATTGGAGTTGGAAGGAACTCTAAAAATAATTTTCTAGACAATATTTCAATTACTGCAAGTGTGATCTTCAGAGGAAAAGATTATATGATGTGGAAACTCCTTTTCTAAACTATTGTAGAATTTGAATAATACTCATTTTTACAATTCTCTGCAGCAAATCAAAATCTCTTTAGACTGTAGTTTGTTAGGTTCTTGCTCTGAGGAGACAGAACAGTTGCTGCTTTACCATTTGTCTTTTATGTGCTTAGAATAAAATTATGAAGTCTTTCTTTAACCTTCTTTTATCCAGTTTCTTTAATCTTTCCTTATGGTTCTTGTTTCTCTACTTTTTCCCTATGGTTTCTTCTGAAAAATCTAAATCCTCCATGCTGCTTTGTTTAAATAGCACTCTGTAAACTCTAAAGTGTTACAAAGGCAGTAGACCCTTGAACTCCATGTTTAAGAAAGTAGTCCAGTGCTTGCTTTGTTGTTATTGTTGTTGTTTTGGTTTTTTTGATTCCCAAGTTCTGCCTCAGGATCGCCAATGCTTGCTTTTAATGGTTCTTGGACAATCAGTGCTGTTACTGAAAAATTTGGGGTTCATATTTTTACACGCCATGGTCCATATCTCATCACTTTCCTAATTCTTATAACCATTTTGTTTAAATTCAGTTCTGATGAACATACACCAGTAGAGGATGAAGAGCCAAAGAAAAGCACTACTTCAGCTTCTACTTCGGAAGGTATTTAAAAGAAAAAAAAAGAAAGAAAAAACCCAGAGAGTATTTTTAAAATACAAAGCTATTTTATTGAGAGGTTTAAAAAAATCCAGGTTTTTTTGGGGTTTTGTTTGTTTTTTTGAGATGGAGTCTTACTTTGTCACCCAGGCTGGAGTGCCGTGGTGTGATCTTGGCTCACTGCAACCTCTGCCTCCCAGGTTCAAGCTATTCTCCTGCCTCAGTCTCCTAAGTAGCTGGGATTACAGGCACAAGCCACGGCCAGCTAATTTTTGTGTTTTTAGTAGAGATGGGGTTTCACCATGTTGGTCAGGCTGATCTTGAACTCCTAACTTCGTGATCCACCCACCTTGGCCTCCCAAAGTGCTGGGATTACAGGTGTGAGCCACTGCGCCCCACCTAAAAAATCAGTTTGTAAATAGTTGAACATTAGACTTTGCTTTTACTCAAATTGCCCATCATCTTTTTCTTTTGATGTTGAGAAATAATTTTTTAGAATATAACTTTTTATTTGTATTTTCTTAGAAGAAAGAAAGAAGAAGAAGAAGTCTAGCCATTCAAAAGAAAGGTCCAAGAGAAGGAGAAAGAAAAAATCTTCAAAAAGAAAACACAAGAAGTATTCTGAAGATAGTGACAGTGACTCTGATTCTGAAACAGACTCCAGTGGTAAGAAAGCCAACAGCGTTCTGCAAGCCTTGCTTCAAAACTAGTTTTACTTCTTAAAACATATTTTAGAAGAAGTTTCCTGAAAACAATAGTAGCACTAAAGAGTTTTTGAACACTTGCTAACCTTGTGCCAGGCACCCCATTAAATGCTTTATATTCATTATTGCCATTTAATCCATACAGTAGCTTTAGGGTACATCTTATAGATGAGGAAGTGGAGACAGAGCAGGTTATAAGTACTATTCCCAAGGTCACACAGTTGGGATTCAAACCTAAGTGATCTGACTCTAGATTGGATGTGCATAGTTGTACAAGGCATGTGCCACCAGACCAAGTCAGGGGGTTGGGCTGTACCAAAGTAAGCCTTACAGGGCTGCATTAGCCCAGTGGAAGGGCTCTTTTGTGTAATTCTCATGCCCAGTGGGCACTGCTGTACAGTTTTCAAAAAGGCATGCCCTTTAGATTGGCTGCCACATCTGGGGTAGTGCATCACAAAAAGCTACCTTGTTTGTGCCCTCTCCTGGCTAACGATTGACCAGAGGGTGCTTCCTCTGGATTGTCATATTACACAAAGGCTCTGCCTCCTCTGATATTGCCCCGGTTTCCTGGTTCCCCAATGTCACTTTACTTCCTTGCTGTTGGAATACCAAACTTTCTTAAAGCACACATCTAAGCATGTCAGCCCCATACTCAAAATCCTTCCATAGTTCTCCATAGCCCTCAGGGTAAAGTTCAAACCCTGACTGATCTTTCTCTAATCACATATACTCTGTCACTCTTTCTTGCACCATACTACTGTGTAGGCTGAAACCTACTTTCTTTTTTTTTTTTTTTTTTTTTTGAGACAGGGCCTCACTGTGTCACTCAGGCTGAAGTGTAGTATGGCTCAATCTCTGCTCACTGCAACCTCTACCTCCAGGGATCAAGCGATTCACCTGCCTCAGGCTTCTGAGTAGCTGTGACCACAGAAGACACTCACCACCACACCCAGCTATTTTTTAAAAATTTTTTGTAGAGATGAGGTTGTGCTGTGTTGCCCAGGCTAGAACTGCTTTCTGTCTCTTCAGTATTCCATGTTCTTTCTGTTGACTCTGTTACTTGGTAAAGAGGCACTCTGCTTATAATACCAGTCTCTCCTTTCAACAAGCTTGGCTTACTTATTGCAACAATGGGCATGCAGTACTTTTGTAATCAAAGAACTACCTTAAGAGTCATCTTTCCGGGTCAGCCATTCCTCAACCACCCTCCCCAAATCAGTCTGATTTTGAGACAACTCTGCGTGTCCAGAGCACCCTAAGCTTCTTTCTGCCACTCATCACCCAGGAGCGCCTTTCAGCTGGGAGGAGCAAAATGCCCTTTCGTTTCAGAGCTGAGGAAACTCAGTCTCTCATTTATCTGTGAAAACAACAGTTCAGTTCCTCATGCAAATATGCAGACAAACCAATTGAGATTAATTTCAGGAGGAAAGGCCATGAAGAAGCCCCTTTAGAATGAACCTCTGAACTAGAATTATGATCCTAAACAACTTCCTAGGAGGAAAAAAACTCAGCTGAGACCGCTTCCTGTAAACTGTCCTCAGCCATTCCTAACTTTGTAGCTCTCGTTTGCCATTACACATGCTAAGGTCGAATCCTCTTACAGTACAATGTAATCTCTGGTACCACCAAAAGCCAAAGAGGTCAGGTAATGCAATATATAGGAGAGCAGAGCTTTGGACCTACAAAGAATCTGCCCATGACTCTTGGAACGCCACAAAGAGAACACTCTAAAGAGGAATGAATAGTGCCTTCGTTTTGAGTTCTTTGAGGGGTTTGAGTCATTAGAAGCCTTCTCTAGATTTTTTTCTTGGTTGAAGATGGCTAAGGGGAAGGAGAAATAGGGTGAAAGAAAAGTAAGACAGAAAGCAGGCATAGAAACTAAACAGGTTTTCTTTTTCGTCTTTTTGCAGCTGCAAGGAATTTTAGCCTGAAATTCAGAGGCCTTGTTCCCCATAATTTGGAATTCTCATTCAGATTTGACCAAATTGGGTAGAATTGGTCAAATCTGATGGGAGAAAGACTGAAACAATAACAGAAAACCCCAATAATATGATCACTGAGCGTTCTCATGGTTAGGAGAAATTAAGACCAGCTGGTTGTCAATTTTAACCTTTAGTTATTGAGGAGAATTTCTAAGACAAAAAAAAAAAAATTCAGTCATTTACCTAGAAATGGGTCTCAGGCTGAAGACTGCTGTCTACCATCCTAGAAGCAGGAAGAAACTCAAACTTGTCTTCTTTGTTGGAAGCAAGCTCAAACTCCAGAAAGGAGTTACCTGCCTTCCACTGTCATGGAAGCAGGAAAACTTGCCTTCCTTGTGGGAAGCAAGTAAAACTCCAGAAAGGGAGCGTACAGCAAAATTTATTTTAGATCTTAACCAAATTTTGGGAGATTAGGGATTCTCTGGAGGGAGGGGAGCTCCCAGGCCTCAGGAAATTGTGGTATTGGTTTGAACTATAAAGATAGTTCAAGCTGGTACCAGGCACCAATAGGAGATTTGGCAAAGGTCAGGGCCACCTCCACTGGGTCCCTTTGTGGTTACCAATTTGTAAACCAAAAAGCATCTGAGACAAGTCTCAATCAATTTCTAAAATTTATTTTGCCAAGTGTCAGGTCTAGGGTCATGTTCCAGCCCATGCTGAGGTTGGAACGGAGTGGGTGGATGAGTGGCAGATAGCTAAAAGAACACTCGGGTGGTGAGGGTGTAGGCAGATGAAAGACGATTTTATTCAGCAGCTCTCTTACACTGTCTGTCTCGGCTACCTGCTCCAGCTGCTCCCACACACAGTTGCACGGCCAGCTCTCCCATCAAGGTCAGTAGCTTAACTCTTTCCCTCTGGGTGCAAGCAAGCCAAACGGTGTCCCGGCTTCCTGCTGTCTGTCTGCAAGACAGACAGCTCTGCCTCTCTCTCTTTCTGTGGGTGCACCTGTATAGCATCAGCAGGGTAGTTGTACATTTTACAGACAATAGTGGATCTGAGCTGAGTGATGAAGCTTCCCATGTTATGGCTACATGGCTGTGATTATATAACAAGTGTTATTATGCACCTGTTATATATATGAGTCATGCAGGATGTTTACCTCGGCCTATGCCTGCTTGGCTTCATTGTAGCCATGTTTCTTACACCAAGGTTAAGGATGCACCTGTGACACAGCCTCAGTATGTCCTGACAACATGTGCTTAAAGTGGTTAGGATACAGCTTGGTTTTATACATTTTAGGGAGACATGAGACATTAATTAATATATGTAAGATGTACATTGGTTTGGTCCAGAAAGACGGGACAACTCAAAGTGGGGAGGGGGCATCCAGGTCATAGGTAAGAGACAAATGGTTGCATTCTTTTGAGTTTCTGATTAGTCTTTCACTGAATACACAATTTACAGGAATAGTCACTTATGCCTTAGTCTTGCTTAGTGAAACAATAGGAAAGCAATCAGATATACATTTGTCTCATATGAGCAGAAGGATGATTTTGAGTTTGTCTATCCTTTGTCCACAAGGAATTTCCTTATGGGCAAATTGTGGGAGAGATATGTAGCTTTTAAACAAATCTTTGTAACTATCTTATTCAGGAATAGAATGAGAGGCAGGTTTGTCCGACAGTTCCCAGCTTGACTTTTCCCTTTGGCTTAGTGACTTGGGAGTTCCGAGATTTATTTTCCTTTCAAAGTTTCTACCCACTTTTAATACTCTTTCATTTTTTTCCAAGTCTTGGATGCAAACCTAGCTAATGAATTGCACTGTGTCCTTTCTGTTAATGGTATGCTTGGTAACAGAATAAAGAATGCCAGTGTCCTGAAAACTGACTATCAACTGTCCTGCTGTTCTGCCCTTTCTTACTACAAATAGGGTCACCCTGATCATGGGGGAAGCTAAGCATCATAAAAACTGAACCTTTTTAAAGTCATACTGAGGGAAATAGTCCTGTGATATTATAAGAAATGTATCAGGTCTTTGTCCCTGGTTCCCGTCACAGAGCTCCTAAAACCCTTGAAATTTCCTGACAAACAGGATTATCTTTTCTTATTCATAATGTGTCCCTTTGGATTACATCTGCACTTATGCTAATGACATGACTCAGGGCATGACTCCTAGGTAGCCCAGGATAGGGGCAGTCAACTGAAAAACCAGATAATAGAACATTAGAGAGTTGGTGGCTGGGTGCTGTGGCTCACACCTGTGATCCCAGCACTTTGGGAGGCCTAGGCAGGTGGATCACAAGGCCAGGAGTTCGAGACCAGCCTGGCCAATACAGTGAAACCCTGTCTCTACTAAAAATACAAAAATTAGCCGGGCATGGTGGTACATGCCTGTAATCCCAGCTACTCAGGAGGCTGGGGCAGGAGAATTGCTCAAACCTAGGAGGCAGAGGTTACGGAGAGCCAAGATCACACCATTGCACTCTAGCCTGGGTGACAAGAGCAAAAATCTGTCCCCCCAAAAAACGAAAGAAGATTGGGCAAGTTGGAACTTTCAGCCTCACCTACCAACATCCAGGAAAGTTGGGAAAGCAGGGCTAAAGGATAAGTTCTATAAAAACTCTTTTTAATAATTTTTTTTTCTAATCATAGTGGCTCATGCCTGTAATTCCAGCCCTTTGGGAGGCGAAGGTAGAAGGATTGCTTGAGGCCAGGAGTTCAAGTTCAGTGTGAGCAACATAGTGAGACCCTATCTCTACAAAAAAAAATTTTTTTAATTAGCCAGGCATGATGGTACATACCTGTGGTTCTAGCTACTCAGGAGGCTGAGGTGGGAGGATCACTTGACCCCAGGAGCTCATGGCTCCAGTGAACTATGATCAGGTCACTGCACTGAAGCCTGGGTGACAGAGTGATAATAATAAAACCTAAAAGTAATTTTTCATTGACAGTTTTATACACATTTATGGGGTATAATGTATGTGTGTGTGTGTGTTTGGAGATTGGATCTCCACTCTGTTGCCCTCACTGGACTACAGTGGCTTGATTATAACTCACAGCAACCTTGCTCTGCTGGGCTCAAGGGATTCTCCTTTCCTAGCCTTCTAAGTACTTAGGACTACAGGTACACACCACCATGCCCAGCTAATTTTTAAAATTTTTTTTGTACAGATAGGGTATCACTATTAGGCCTAGGCTTGTCTCAAATTCCTGGCCTCAGGCAATCCTCCTGCCTTGATCTCACAAAGTGTCAAGACTACAGGTATGAGCCATTGCACCGAGCCTAATGTGATGTAGTTTTGATACATGTATACATTGTGTAATGATCCAATGATAGTAATTAACATATCATCACCTCAAACATGTATTATTTCTTTGTGATAGGAATATATAAATCCTCTCTTTTAACTATTTTGAGATCTACAACACCTTGTTGTTTACTATAGTCATTGTACTGTGCCATAGGACACCAGAACTATCAAATCTCTTGAATAGTGAGATTTGATAAGCTTCTAGATTGCTGAACACACAGAGGTACCTGGAAGGTTATACACCTAGAGAGACTATAGAAGCTCTGCACCCACCTCCTGATAGCTTGCCCTATGCATCTTTTCCATTTTGCTGTTATTCTGTATCGTTTATAATAAACTAGTAAGTGTAAATAAGTGTTTCTGAGTCTTGTGAGCCATTCTAACAAATTAATTGAACCTGAGGAGGGAGTTGTAGGACCCTGCAATTTATACTCAGGGAGTCAGAACTATAAGTGACAATCTAGTGCTTGTGACTGGCATCTGAAGTGGGGGTCACAGTCTCATGGTACTGAGCCCTTAACCCATAGGATCTGATACTATCTCCAGGTAGATAGTGTCAGAATTGAATTAAATCATAAGACATCCAGTTAGTGTCCACCGGAGAATCTGATGTCAAAAGTGTTTTGTGCTGAGTATTGTATTAACTGTATGTGAAAGTATAGAAAAAAACCGAGTTTGCTTTTTTGTTTTAAGTTTTTTTTTCTTGACACAGGATCTTGCTCTGTCGTCCAGGCTGCAGTGCAGTAGTGCAATCATGGCTCACTGCAGCCTCAATCTCTTACCTCAGTCTCCAGAGAAGCTGGGACTACTGGTGCATGCCACCACACACAGCTGATTTTTAAGGTTTTTGTGGAGACAGGATCTCATAATGCTGCCCAGGCTGGTCTTGAACTCCTGGGCTCAAGTGATCCTCTTGCCTCAGCCTCCCAAAGTGCTGGAATTACAGGCATAAACCACCAGAGACAGCCATTTCTTTTTGAAACAGCTGGCTGGCTGGCTACTTAGCTGGCTACCTAGCTCTATCTAATCTATTTATTATTTTATCTACTCATTTATCATCTATTTATCACTCTGTCAATTTGTCTGTGTATTTACTTATCTGTTTATTTATTTATTTAGAGATGGGAGTCACTATGTTGCTCAGTCTGGTGTCAAAATCCTGGTCTCAAGCAATTCTTTCACCTCAGCCTCCTAAGTGGCTGGGATCACAGGCTCCGGTCACCATGCTTGGCTGCATGCCTGGATTTTTAGATGGAAGATTTGCTTCAAGTATGATTAAGGGGTAATTCATTCTCTGTAGCCTCCTGAGAGTTAAAAAGATTTTATGGCAAGGGAGGCCTGATCATGGGGCCAAGGATATTTATGGTTTGTCTTACTGGGACACAAGAGTTGCTAAAGCCCTGAACACTGCCTTCATATTTTACCCTTTAATCCTAAGGAAAGGTTAGCCTAACTAGGTTCAAATTCATTAGAACTCAAGAATTCTGCCTAGCCAGTAGTTTGGAGAAGAGGTATATCATTGTCAATCCTGCATACTCCAATCCAAGCCCACCCTCCCAACCTTCCTGGGTTCAGGACACTATCAGCTAACCTTGTTCTAGCTTACAGCTTCAGGATTCTGGACAGAGGCTGATGTTGCCAAGTGCTGGGACACCCGCGGCCCTGCTAGCCCCAGTCCAAGCTAGAAGATTCCATTCTCATCACCAATTTCTAAAGCAGGAAAGTAGAACTGATGACAGTGGATGCTGCCACCACACTGGCTGCAGCAGGGAGCTGTGGCTGGGACTGTACACTCCATGGAGCTGGTGGGAGCCCCACCTCTTCCAAGTTGGGGCGGGAGCTTCCCAGGTGCCAATGCAGTCACCCAAACTGCAGCTATAGACCTGGGCCTCCAGTTCCATGGATCAGGCTGGAGCCCCCAGTATACTGGGCAGGGCCACAGTTCTGAGCCTCCTTGTGCTCTTAGAGGGAGCCAGGAGCAGACAGAATCCCTGCCCTCCTGAGTGCAACTATAGCCACCTAATCCGTGGCTGCAGATCCAGGCCTCTGGCTCCATGAAGCGGGCAGGAGCCAGGGACAAACAGGAGCCCCACCCCTTCCAAGTTGGTGGGGCAGGAGCTCCCCAGGTGTAGCTGTAGCTGCCCTCCAGGTGCAGGACCCAGGCATGTCTGCAGCCTGCATCCTTGGGGGCCAGGAAGCCCCCTGCCCCCAACAGGCTTGGAGTGTCTGCTCCCACTGCCCAGTCTCTTTTCCCTCAGGCACCTGCTCTAATCTCATCTCAGAGAGGGGCTGGGGCCTATCCAGGGGCGCTGTCACAGCCCTGGGGTCGGGGGGTGTGCAGGCTCAGGGCAGCGCTGACATGCCAGTGCTCTGCCACCTTGGCCCCCTCCAGAATTTGCGTGCCCACAAACTTGAGGGGAAGCTGAGGGGGGCTGAGGGCAGCTTGGCATGGCCTGCAGGTGCCTTGGTGTGAGCAGCCTGATCCCCATGGACTGCTATGGGAGGCAGACAGGCTCCTGGGTGGAAGGGGGCAGGCCCCTAGTAAGACCCCACTTTCAAGCCAGGCAGGGCCTGAAGGCAGGAAGCCAGGCGGCCAGTCCTGCCTATTGGAATGAGGACTTGTGGTGCCTTTTCTGGGCCCACCCATGGCTGCCAATAAACCAATCAGCACACACTTCCTGCCCTGTGAGGTCCATAGAAGCCCTGGACTCAGCCAGAGCAGGGCAGAGGATGGAGGGGATGGAGAGGTGGGATGACCTGCCTGCAGAGAGGAGCTACTCACTGTGGGTCTCCTCTGAGCTCTTCTAACACTTAATAAAGCTCCTCTTTCTCCTTGTTCACCCTTCACTTGCTTGCATACCTCATTCTTCTGGATGCAGTAGAAGAACTCGGGCTCCTCTTCGTCTTGTTCACCCTTCACTTGTCTGCATACCTCATTCTTCCTGGCTACAGGACAAGAACTAGAGCAAAAATGTCACCACCAACAGAGGGTTCTGGCCAGAAAATTGATACCCAAAAGATCCCATAACAGAACTAGGCATTTTAATGCAAGGTCAGCATCAATATGGGTATGGGGTTCACAGAAAAGGTTTTTTCTTAAATGCCTGGCAAATACTAAAAAACAAAGCAAAACAACCCTGTCAGCTAGACTTTACTGTCCACTCAGCATCCTAGTTAATGGAGTTAACATTGTATTTAATCCTTTTGGAAGTTTTCAGTCTGCAAATTGTAACACTACAGGCCATTTCTCCCTGCCTGACTCCTCACTTTCACTCTTCTATTTGAGGATTTAGGATCCTTTCTCGGCATGAATATAGTCTAAAGAAGGCCAATGTAATAGAGCTCATTTTGGGCATGTTCAAGTATATCATCAAATCTCCCTAAATAGCCAAACCCCACAGTGGGCTAACTGTTCTATGGGCCAATATTAGTTCCCTACTCCCAGTACTGATTACATAAAACAGTTCTATTATATTTGCAAAAAAAGAGAAAGGGCGAAAACATCTACTAAGAGTTTCTTGAAGGAAGTTCATGCTGTAGAATTTGGAAATAGATGAGAACATTTTCTTTCTCTTATTTCTTATGGCTCCTTTTCCTTTCAGAATTCCATTAAGAGACCACTATGTAAACCAGGAAAGCAACTCACCAAACCTCATCTCTCATTTCCTCTGAACTTGCCATGCCTCCTGAGACGGTGGAGGTTTCTTTCATCCTCCCAACCTGACTGTGGGAGTCAGACAAGACTGACTGTCAGCCCTATCTGTGGTGTTAGGATGACGGCACTCAGAGGCTGCTTATTTTTGGACAACCTGCCATCAGATCTGCACATTTCCATTACTGCACATACACATACACACACACACACACACACACACACACACACACACACACATACACATACACACACACTGCAGCAAAACTAACAATAAACTCATCCTGATGTTTTTTCCCTGACAATAGTTCTTGGATACAACTTCAGGTTTTCTATGTTCTCAAGTAGTCACCTTTTGATCTCACGATCTACAAATAAGTTGTCACTGCTGGAGGAAATGGAAGAGTATTTCAAATTAACAGAGGTGTGAATCTACCCTGAATTGGCAGCCACCCTACCACTGTAATAACCGAGCGAGTTAGAAGGAAACGCCAGGCTCTGAGTTCAAATTATGAGTCCTTTATTCAGCCGGCGACCGAGAGTCAGCTAATGCTCAAAATCTCTTAGCCCTGAGGAAGGGGCTTGATTTCCCTTTATACCTTGATTTAGGTAGGGTAGGGGGAGCCTAGCTGAAGTGGAATTTTACAGAAGCAGAACAAGCAAGTTAGTAGGAAGAGGCTGGTAACCAGGGGGCAGGAGGTTCCCAGGATTGTTGGTTACTAAGGGTATTTCCATATAATCACTAAGGGGGATAGCAGGGGGAACTTTCCATACAATCAATCACCAAGGAATCTATTCACAATAGCAGGTAGACTTGCCAAGCAGGATACAGGTA
Source organism: Cebus imitator (assembly GCF_001604975.1). Taxonomy (NCBI): domain Eukaryota; kingdom Metazoa; phylum Chordata; class Mammalia; order Primates; family Cebidae; genus Cebus; species Cebus imitator. The sequence goes on along the minus strand of NW_016108182.1, from coordinate 175,844 downwards.
CGATGGTTACAGGTACCATGAACAGTGTGAACCACTCTTAACAGTTCAAAGCTGTGAGTGCTGCATGACCCAGTAATGCACCGGAGGGGCTGTGGCAGGGACGGAGAGGCTCGAGAGAGTTTGTCAGGTTTGCAGCTAAGATGGAGTCAGTTAGGCTAACCCAGGTTAGGTTATTACACCACCACTAAACAAACTCTGCAAAACCCACCTCTTCATAACTGTACCACCAAAAGGAAAAAAACAATTCCTTAGATAATAGAAATTCCTCAAGAGAGTGTTCATTTATGCATTTGATAGTTTCATAATGTTGAGTTTGTGTGGCAGCTACAAGGTATATTTTGACTGTATAAAATTCTCTAATATTTGCATTCTCCTTTTGTCTGGAATTTTATTTGTAAGCGTTCTTTGTTTTGTTTTTTAGACAAATTCTAGGGATGCCACTCCCTATGTTGCTTTACCAAATGCTTAAGAACAACAGCAGGAGGACTTGGCCTTCATCTCCCTGCTTCAGGCTCATTGTAACTAAATGTACATTAGTGTGTTTTGGGGTGAATTGCTTCCTCACACCACTGCCTAAATATTTACAAAATCACTCATTTTAGCTCAGAGGTTATGCTTGGTTTTAAATATTTCAAATAATTCCATACAATTGAACCTTCATTCATTTAGAGATGGAGTCTTGCTCTGTCACCCAGGGTGGAGTGCAGTGGCGCAATCTTGGCTCATTGTAACCTCTGCCTCCCAGGTTCAAGCAATTCTCCTGCCTCAGCATCCTGAGTAGCTGAGATTACAGGTGTGTGCCATGATGCCCAGCTAATTTTTGTATAACCCAGCTCCTCAGTGCATTAGTTTGAATACTTCCAGCTCAGACTGAGTCCCAACATGAAGGTACACAGAAGACAGTAGTATTCCCCCTTAAGGAGGGCTAACAGCCTCTGTATTTACTTTTCCCATTTGCACTCCTTAAAGCCCCAAAGTTCAAAACTTATTTTCCAGTCACAGAAAAACCAATAAAAACACCACTGCCCTCCAGGTTTCTGTCCAGGAACTCCTGCATCTCTATGAGTACTGCTGCTACCTCATTCTCCCCCTCCTCCTTGCCTCTCCTCCTCTTCTTCTCAGAACTATCTTCCTGAATT